>NC_063056.1:24612444-24747752 GCF_018812025.1 Megalobrama amblycephala | reverse complement strand
TATTGATGTGTGTGTCGAGTTTCATGCAATTTGAAGCATGTTAAGAGCCTCAAAAACACTCAAGAATATTATTACAGTTTGACCTGTTGCCATGGCAACAATATTTCAAATATCAAAAATCCTGTCATAGGTCTACATCTGCTGTGTATTGACATTACACTGATGAAGTTTGAAGCAAATCAGGTAAAAATAAGAGGGTGATCTCAAAACATTTCAAAAAGTGATACACTTCCTGCTGCCAGTTGGTGGCGCTATAACTTTGACTCACAATAGTCACATCCATGTGATCAGACTCCTATAACGAACACACTCGTGAAGTTTCATAAAGATCAATATATGTATGCAGACGTTATAACACATTTCCTGTTTCCTTTTTCTCGCCATAAATTCGTTGCCTCGCCACGGCCAAACCGTTCGAGATATCAAAAATCCCCTGGCAATTTTTAATCATCAGTGTCTTGACTTCATGCTGACCGAGTTTGGTGGCGATCGGATTAATCGTCTAGGAGGAGTATATCAAATTCCAGAGCATGCGTTTTTCAAACAACCCTTAATAGCTGACTTCCTGTTGGCGTGGTGTTTAACTTAGAGCACGAAAGTTGTTCGGCCCGATGAGGTCTATATGTGTACTGAGTTTCATACTAATACGTGCAAGCGTGTTTAATATATGGACCAAATTTTCAGACTTTTTTCAAGGGGGCGCTGTCGAGCCCCCTGCCACGCCCGGGTACCAGCCTCTCCGGCGTCCTAATGGCCGCGGATTCCAATGTGTGTGCCAATTTTCAAGAGTTTTTGAGCATGTTAAGGCCCCCAAAAAGCCCCGGAAGACGGAAAAAAAAAAAAAAAAAAAAAAAAAAAAAAAATAATAAATATAGCTGCGAGCAGCGATGGCGGGCCCAAGCCCGGTGGCACCGCCACCCCGGTGGCTTCAGGGCAACTGTGCACAGCGGGCAATAGGCACTTAAAACGGTTAAACATCAAAGGACTATGTCAAATTCACTCCACATTTACTGCACTACAAGGTGCCACTATAGAGCCCTCCTCCCTGCCCATTTTCAAAGGATTACATGTGCCAAGTTTTAACATTATTCTGATGAATTTTGAAGCAAATCAGGTAAAAATAAGAGGGTGATCTCAATGTATGCTGAAAGTGACACATTTTCTGCTTCCAGTTGGTGGCGCTATTACTTTGAATCACAATAGTCACATCCATGTGATCAGCCTTGTACAACGAAGACTAAGCCGAAGTTTCATCAAAATCAATTAATGTATGCAGAAGTTATAACACTTTGTTTCCCTTTTCTTGCCATAAATTCGTTGCCTCGCCACGGCCAAACCGTTTGAGATATCCAAAATCCGTTTGCAATTAAACAACTTCAATGTGTTAGCAACAAGTTAAAAAAAGTTTGGTGTAAATTGGATAAACCCTGTAGGAGCAGTAGTATAAAATTCATAGCCTGTTTTTTCAAAAATTAACATTCAAACCAAAATAGCTGACTTCCTGTTGGTCGGAGCTAATGAATGTAAATTAGAAAATTGTCCGGCTTGATGAGAACAATATGTGTACCGAGTTTGGTGATTGTAGGAAAAACTAACCCCCCCACTTTTGTCAAAAGGTGGCGCTACTGAGCCCCTCCACCACGCCCATTTCTATGGCTTTGTCCATGTCTACTGGTTGACAATATTGATGTGTGTGTCGAGTTTCATGCAATTTGAAGCATGTTAAGAGCCTCAAAAACACTCAAGAATATTATTACAGTTTGACCTGTTGCCATGGCAACAATATTTCAAATATCAAAAATCCTGTCATAGGTCTACATCTGCTGTGTATTGACATTACACTGATGAAGTTTGAAGCAAATCAGGTAAAAATAAGAGGGTGATCTCAAAACATTTCAAAAAGTGATACACTTCCTGCTGCCAGTTGGTGGCGCTATAACTTTGACTCACAATAGTCACATCCATGTGATCAGACTCCTATAACGAACACACTCGTGAAGTTTCATAAAGATCAATATATGTATGCAGACGTTATAACACATTTCCTGTTTCCTTTTTCTCGCCATAAATTCGTTGCCTCGCCACGGCCAAACCGTTCGAGATATCAAAAATCCCCTGGCAATTTTTAATCATCAGTGTCTTGACTTCATGCTGACCGAGTTTGGTGGCGATCGGATTAATCGTCTAGGAGGAGTATATCAAATTCCAGAGCATGCGTTTTTCAAACAACCCTTAATAGCTGACTTCCTGTTGGCGTGGTGTTTAACTTAGAGCACGAAAGTTGTTCGGCCCGATGAGGTCTATATGTGTACTGAGTTTCATACTAATACGTGCAAGCGTGTTTAATATATGGACCAAATTTTCAGACTTTTTTCAAGGGGGCGCTGTCGAGCCCCCCTGCCACGCCCGGGTACCAGCCTCTCCGGCGTCCTAATGGCCGCGGATTCCAATGTGTGTGCCAATTTTCAAGAGTTTTTGAGCATGTTAAGGCCCCCAAAAAGCCCCGGAAGACGGAAAAAAAAAAAAAAAAAAAAAAAAAAAAAATAATAATAATCCTTAGAAGAACAAGAGGGCCCTGCGCGAATTTTCGCTTGGGCCCTAATAATCCTTAGAAGAACAAGAGGGCCCTGCGCGAATTTTTCGCTTGGGCCCTAATAATAATCCTTAGAAGAACAAGAGGGCCCTGCGCGAATTTTTCGCTTGGGCCCTAATAATCCTTAGAAGAACAAGAGGGCCCTGCGCGAATTTTCGCTTGGGCCCTAATAATAATCCTTAGAAAACAAGAGGGCCCTGCGCGAATTTTCGCTTGGGCCCTAATAATAATAATCATCGCACACTTTTGTTTGTACATTTTGAGGAGTTTTCCCTGCCAACAGAAGCAGTTTATCATAGACGATGTAGCCCTAATAATGCATGACAAAACACTTTTCGCTAAGAGGGCACCTGCGTGAATTTTCAAATTGGGCCCTAATAACCTGTCAGTATAAAAGCTCATCCTTCAGAAGAACAAAGACAGTTTAAACCAGTTTAAATGAATCATCTCCACATTTCTCATTATAAAAGAGCTTGACAACCCAGAAGAGACTGTTTCCATAAAAACACTTCTGTTTGTCCCTGAGGAAAACAATAACTAAGAGCTCTCCTTCACCACCAAGAAAACTGAAGAACATCAAGTGCTTTGTCAGTGAAATTAAATAGGCCACTTACAATTCTTCCTTCATGGAGTGAAAATGCTCGCAAACTATATTGCCCCAATTTCAGAGCGGGTCAACGCTACTGTTGTTACTGATTCAGTCAAATAAAGTTTACCAAGTGTTGTATAAATCTGAGGAACTTTGCCTTTATAAGTCAAAGCAAATGAGACATTTTACACCAACCCCACCCCACCCACCCCAATGCCCCAGCTGCAACACACTAACCGAGATAAACTGATAATCTTCTCTTAGAATAGCACAGGCCTTTGAGAAAAGGGAACTAGGATTTGAACATTTAAACATTTGCTCTCTCTCAGCAAAGTCTTTTATGCCTCGTTGAATGAAGCCAGCCACCTGTGACAGATCTACAGTTAATGCTACCGTGCCATCCAGCTCATAGCAGATAACAAGCTGATAGCACAAGAGTCTCCAGAGAGGGATAAAAGAAAACACACCGCAGACAAAATGGTGGAGTGCCAACTAAAAACAGATGCTGTGTGGGTGAAGTTGGCTTTAGGAAGATAATATTGGGTTCTTGTTTGGATTTTCTTGGCCTCACCTGCCGTGCCACCCGCCGGGCCTCCCAGTACGGTTTCGATTCCTCCACCGCTTTCCCAATCTTCTTCACCAGTTCATCCAGCTTTAATGTGGCTTCCACCAGCACGGAACGAAACTTCTGCCTGGCATCCTAGAGACAGACCAAACATGAAAAATCAAATGGATATGTTTAGGGATACACAATATATCGGTACCATTTCGGTAACCAGCAAATATTAGAGACTTTTTTATTTATTTATATCGAATCTGTCGGTATTGGATATTTAATTGTAATTCGCTCATTTTTCCTATTTGTTAATCATTTTCAACTAAAAACAGAACACTTTTTATGCGTTTTGGCCATTCATTTACACGACAACGGCATTTTGGGGGCCTGAAGACGCAAACTTTTGAAAAACGGGTTTAAAAGTGCAAGCTTTTGAAAATGATACTGTTATCTTCTCCGTGTAAACTACAAAAACACAAATCTGTGAAAACGGTGACGTCAACCACATGCGTATTACATGTTCAGTCTATAGGCACGTAGTGTTTCTTTACAAAGTGACATCGCCAACTACTGGCCTAGGCATGCATCAATACAGCGCTTTGATAACATTGTCATCTGTACATGAAAAACGCAAAGGAGAAACTTACATTTTTAGTGCATTATTGTCATATAACCGTACTCTCAAAGTTAATCTTTAAAAACAAATAATTAATTATAAAGATTAATATATTATTATTAATTATAATAATCAAATGGCATAAAAATTGTATATCAAGCAATACAAAAAAATAATAAATAAAATGTAATTAAATGTAATTCTTTTTAGCAAAGCTAAAAATTAATATCCATTTTTTCTACTGTACATTGGGGCATTTTTTTTTTTTTTTTAAGTTCAGAATTTTATTATTTATTATTCAAAATATTATTATTTTAATATTGGCCATAACATGAAAATAAGTATTATCTTACTGGTATCGACCAGAATTATAATTTCAATACAGCATTTCTATTCTGAACATTGTTGATCAAAGGTAACACATAATGCATATCCAAAATAAACTATATGCAGAGTTCAGATGGCATAAAAATCTTAATAGAAATTACCACATTGATTTATGCCGACAACATCTGAAATCAATTGAGTAATTGGAAACACAAGGAATGTTCCCAACTATATAATTATATTAAGTATATAATAAATGTTAAACATTCTAAGAATTTTACAGTGAAATGACTTTCATTTCAACTTGTCATGGCATTTGGGTCAACTACTTTGCACATAAAAAGTGCTATACATAAAAGGGGAGTAAAATCAGTTTATCTGTAATCAGATTTGCAAGAAGATCTGTGAAGATGTCTAAAGCACATGGAAAAATACGCTTTTCTCTTGAGTTGTAAACAAGCTTTCTCATAAATGTAATTCAATCGTTATTTTCCATTTATTGCCCATGGCAAAGCAATTAGATTAAATCCCATTCGTCAAAACACAGATTATTTGCAACAGACTCCAATACCAGGAAAAAGAGAACACCAAGAGTTAAATCTTAAGTCCCCATTGAAGTGCAACAAGGACAGTGACGCAAAAGCAACACTAATTTGGTTTACAGCCAAATAGCTCAATTATGGGATTCTTAGAACAATCATCAGAGTTGGAATGGGTCAAGAAAGTCTGCATAAACAGTAACTATTGCTACTGCATGCACTACTGCACTTTAACTTTATGTTAGTACAAAACAATCCAGAAGCTTTCAATTGTGTTTTATGAAGTTTAGAGAAACACTAATCAATCTATAAAAATCTTCACTCCTCTTCCAACTCTTAAATTCCAATATAGTTAGCGCGTGCCCTTCTTTATTCATTTCATCTGTAGGAAACAACTTGCTAATTTGTTCAGTAAGGAAGACTGTGCTTTTGCTTCAGGAGCTGGACTGCCAGAGAAATTGGCAAACAGGCGGTTTTGAGATCCTTTGAGAAAGTATTTCTCCTTCGGCCTCTGACTAGCGAAGTCATTTTATTAAATTATTACATTACAGGACATGCCCAAACAATGAACTCAATGGCATCGGGACAATTCAGTGTGACCAAAGTGACCACATGACTGAGTCTGACCAGCTGAGTGTTTTTGTCTAAACATGTCCTTGTTTACGGCATGCTGTATCTCTGAGATCCGCACTTTACTCTGCTAAAAAAAAAAGAAATGCTCTGCATAAAAAAATTAAAAGTATATGAACGCCAAATATCATATTCCTTGTCATTGGATTTTTTTGCATAAAATAAAATGATCCAAACATAAGATCTTTCATCAGCTTTTTTAAGTTTACTTTTTACAGTGTGTGAAGCACAGAATTCACTTACTAATTTTACTGGATACAAGTTCCAGTCATTTATGGTGCTCAAGGAACACTTGATCTATTGCATAATACTGACATTATACACATTCTGTTCCTTGGTGTGCTGTGGTACAAAATCCAAACTTAAGACAGGTGATTTCTATTAACAATTTACCAACGTATATGATATTTTAAGAAGTGTGAAATCCTGGCAAAAAGAAAATACACATATTATATATAATATGTGTGTGTATATATGCATAGAAAAGGAAAATTACCACTATCAATAAGCAGTCCAAATTGAAAAGGCATTTGTTTGTTAATCAAATATATTATATTTATTGTATAGCCTAACTATTATTTCACCATTCATTCAGTTTAAACTTTTGGATGTTGGATTGTGCAGTCATACCTCAAGCTCAGTTTCACATCTATTGATGTCATCTGTGGACTGATTCAGCTTCTCCAGCTCTCCCTGTGAAGAAAACTCAAGAGTCAGAAATGTTAAATGGACATATCCCATTGAGGGATTCATTTTCATTTGTATCTCATAAACTGCAGTAGCGCAAAGAAGTGAGAGAAAACTTGGTTGATGCTACATATGCAAATATATTTAGATCTGTGGAGACCTCTAATAAGCAGCAGGGCTCTAAAAGGCAACAACTGATGCAGTGTTGCCATTTCCGCTTTTTATAATCAACTATACAAAAAATAAAGTCGACAAAATATGGACAATGTCGGGTTGCGATTATTATTAGGCTATTACTTCTTCATAACTGCGAGTTCTTGGCATCCAAAGCATAATGAAACATGATCAACCAGCAATAGCAGTTGTCACTTTATATTCGCTAGGCTAGTTTTTTTTTTTTTTCTCAGACATTCTTCAAATTATACATTTCAAGTTTATGCTACAATACATCAAATCAATTGAATCAGGATATTCTCTTTGAGATAGAAAAAAAAAAAAAACTGCCGTCGCTTCTTTCAGGCATATTTGTGTGTTTTGTCAGAGCAGGTGGCTTGTTTTTCCAACGAGATCTGGCAACACTGAATTGGGGCACCAGTGCCGCAGACGAGCCGTCAATAAAAAGCAAGTTGCGGCGAATTAATCAATAATTTCCTCTCAGTGTCAAGAAGTCAATAATAGGATTAACATGCAGTGTCGCCGATAAGGAAAATGTGATATGAAACCCTTCAATGTGTAAATTAATAAGTGTAGGCTATTTGTAACCATCTCATTTGTTACACTGACATCCCTTTAAGAAAAAATATCAAAGACAATCTACCTGAATTCTCGGGTCTACCTCCTCTTCTTCAGGTGATTCAAATTCTTCATCCGACCTGTTCTCCTTGTCTGAGCTATCCATTTTATTTTATTATCTTGCAAAAAAATTAAACGGATGCCCTCTTGTGAGGTGATTTCTAAGTATATGCGTCCGTTAGAGACTAATACACATCAAACGCAAATATCATTCCTCGACACTGTACGGATTCCTGATTTAAAGAAAGAAATGAAGAGACCCACGCGCGTGTCTGAATGCCCGCACACACAGCTGTGCTGTATGGGAGCCGTGAAGACAAGGTGAAGTCTGTCCCCGCCCCCTTCGCTTTCACACTGACTCTCTCCAGCTCAACACTTATCGGCAATGAGTGCCAAATTGTTGGCAATGACAAAAACAAAGAGCGCTAGGCTTCAAGTGTTGAATCTGAAAAGTGTACAGGTGTCATTCCATTCCTGTTGTGTGCATCATGAATATAAAAACGAAAAATAAATATGAATAGCATTAGGCTATGCCTTTTATAGGCATTTTCCTGCAAATTAGCAAAAAAAAAAAAGAAAATTCCAACTTTATTTGTTTTCTTTCTTCATGAGTATGTATCCCGATCAATGTTCAGAAGACGAAAAAAAAAAAAAAATTTAAAAAATTAAAATGAAATCTGGTATTTTTTAAAATGTATCATATTTATATATATACATATATATATATATATATATATATATATATATATATATATATATATATATATTTTTTTTTTTTTTTTTTTTTTTTTTAATTTCAATTATTATTGTCCCCATGTGTCCAACCATGTTATCATCATAACTCCACATTATTAAAATAATAGCCTATCACAATTTAAAAAAAAAATTATATGTAAAAGTATCATAATGACATTATCTTATCTCATTTCCTCTTTTTTATTACTTTAAAATCAGTCTGGGACCTTAAAATGTCACTATACCAAGATTTTGTACAGTAAACATCTGATTATTAAAACCAGGATATAGGAATTTCATCATTAAAATCTCTAAGCCCCATGTAGCCTCTTGTCCTTGAGGAAAAAGCTAAATGTCAACCTTGTTCGTTTTTTAAGGCACAAATCCAACATACACAATTTACTAGCACTTGAAGTCCTCAAGGCCTTTAAAAATATGAGGCACCCCCAATGTTTTCCAAAAACATTCATCATTATCTTCATTTTATTGTCATATCTCCAATGCCAAAATGTTCTCAAGGCTGTGGGTTAAATGACCAGTATTTGAGATAGACAGATCTGTTAACCTTCCCAAAACTGACTGACTCACAACATCAAAATATATCATTAAAAAGGCACAGGATGGTTTGACTCGTGATTAATGGTCAACTGTACTTTATTCGTAAAAAACACTTCAGGTCTTGATATAGTGTGATATGATAACGCTCTAGTTTTGCCTAGTTTTGTGACATGAAATTTGTGACATGAAACTGTTTTACACCACAAGAGGGCAGCTGATGACGCAGTGATTGCTGCTTATATACACTCTTAATGATGATTGACAGGACTGAATGTTAAGGTTCCTCCCAAACCTACGTTTGGAACTACACTGGGCTGCGTTTCCCAAAGAGAACTATGGTCGCAAGTTCCATCATTACCAATAGAGTTCAATGGGACTTAGGACCATAGTTGGCTAACGATGCTTTTGGGAAACTCACCCCTGATCAGGCATAACATTATGAGCACTGACAGGTGATTATCTCTTCATCACAGCACCTGTTAGTGGGATTTATTAGGCAGCAAGTGAACATTTTTTCCTCAAAGTTGATGTGTTAGAAGCAGGAGAAATGGGCAAGCGTAAGGATTTGAGCGAGTTTGACAAGGGCCAAATTATGATGGCTAGACGATTGGGTCAGAACATCTCCAAAACTGCAGCTCTTGTGGGATGTTCCTGGTCTGCAGTGGTCAGTATCTATCAAAAGTGGTCCAAGGAAGAAACAGTGGTGAACCATCGACAGGGTCATGTGTGGCCAAGGCTCACTGATGCACGTTGGGAGCGAAGGCTGGCCTGTGTGGTCCGATCAAACAGACGAGCTACTGTAGCTCAAATTGCTCAAGAAGTTAATGCTAGTTCTGATAGAAAGGTGTCAGAAAGCACCAACAGTGGGCACGTGAGCATCAGAACTGGACCACGGAGCAATGGAAGAAGGTGCCTGGTCTGATGAATGACGTCACATGGATAGCTGGGTTCGTGTGCGTCACAAGAAGGCAAGCCGGCAGAGGCAGTGTGATGCTTTGGGCAATGTTCTGCTGGGAAACTTGAGTCCTGCCATCCATGTGGATGTTACTTTGACACGTACCACCTACCTAAGCATTGTTGCAGACCATGTACACCCTTTCATGGAAACAGTATTCCCTGGTGGCCGTGGCCTCTTTCAGCAGGATAATGCGTCCTGCCACAAAGCAAAAATGATTCAGGAATGGTTTGAGGAGCACAACAATGAATTTGAGGTGTTGACTTGGCCTCCAAATTCCCCAGATCTCAATCCAGTCGAGCATCTGTGGGATGTGCTGAACTAACAAGTCTGATCCATGGAGGCCCCAGCTCACAACTTACAGGACTTAAAGGATCTGCTGCTAACATCTTGGTGCCGGATACCACAGCACATCTTCAGGAGTCTAGTGGAGTCCATGCCTCGACGGGTCAGGGCTGTTTTGGCAGCAAAAGGGGGACCAACACAATATTAGGAAGGTGGTCATAATGTTATGCCTGATCAATCAATATCCCTATTATATGCTTAATTTCATATTATCATAAATAATTAACACTATTACACTTCTGTTGGTTTACATATATTCAGTTCTTATTTTAGGAAGGAAATCACAAGTTTGTTTTCCTGAAATATTTGGCTTCTGCCAAAGATTTGTTGTTCATAAATTGCCACTAATGGATGTTGAGACAGACAGATGTGCTTGTGCTTTAATAATTTCATTATTCAGATGGATTACTGATAATATCCATCATGCTCTTAAAGACACATAAACTAGTGTTATTTTGAATGATCCACTATCCTCTGCTTACATAATTTGCTTTAAATGCCATGCCATAACAAAGAGTGTTCTGAAAGAAGTTCTGATCTGCATGTTGTTTGGGAACTGAGAGGACCCTAGGCCTTTTTAATAGCTGAAAAAAAAAACATACAACCCCAATTCTAGAAAAGTTGTGACATTTTGTAAAATGCAATAAACCAAGAATCTGTGATTTTGTTAATTCTCTTTAAAAATTAATTTAACTGACAAAAGTACAACGAAAAGATTTTCACAGTTTTCACTGACCAACGTAAGTGTATTTTGTAAATATAAACAAATTTAGATTTTGATGACTGCAACACTTTTAAATGTTCATTTAAATGTTTGGAAATTGTTGAAGTTTTGCAAGTGGAATTTTTGCCCAATCTCGTCTGATACAAGACAGCTGCTCATCAGTCTGTGGTCGTCGTTGTCTGATTTTCCTTTTCATGATGGGCCATACAGTAAAAGACAGATCTGGACTGCAGACAAGTCAGTCAAGCAGATCCCTTCTATAGTGTAGAGTGTTTAGAAACCACTCTGTTGTATTACGTGCAGAATAAGGCCTGGCATGCATGCTTCCCAGGAAAGTTGTCATCTTGATGTCTATGTACAATCCCGATATACACCTCCACGCAGGGCCGGATTATCCATAGACGGGATTGGGCGAGTGCCCTGGGGTTTGGATTGTGATTAAAAAGCACCAGCCAATAGGGGGGCACCAAGTGATAAAGATCTTGTCTTTCAATGACTAGACTTTTTTTTAATCATGTTTTATATATATATTATTCCACGCAGGGCCGGATATCTGGAAAGATACGGATACAAAATTAACAGTTAATGATACAACAGCCCTGCTGCCCCTATAATCGTGAAAGTGAAAGTGCCCTTTGAGGTCGCATCGCGGTAGAGAGGCCTGCACTGCCAGATCCGCGGGACCCAACGCAACAGAGTGTGGCGCGGGACAAGAGTTGATGGGCCCGGGCAGTGAGACACTATCGTGTGCGGGTTGCGGGAGAATCAAATGATTTGCCGCAAAATAGAAATATTTAAACATAAAATATCTAAAAACTAATACATTTTTATTTATATATTGCAAAAAAGCATCAAGAACAACTAATAGCCTATAAATAAAAACGATTTACACACGCTTCAAATTATTACACATATATGTAAATGTTCATGTGCAAATTTTTCTTTCAAATGTGTTTCAAATTTTAATTCAAATGTGGTCACCCTAGGGCACTACACTGTGTTAATCCGGGCCTGCCTCCACGTCAGTGTTACCTTCACACATATGCAAGTCACCTATGCCGTTTGCACTGATGCACCCCCAGACCATGACAGGTGTTTGCTTTTGTACCTGTCACTGATAAAAGTCTGGATGGTCCTCAAAGTAATAGCTGAAACATGGATTCATCTGACCACAGCACATATTTCCACTGTCTTTGAGACCATCTGAGATGAGCTCCGGCCCAGAGAACTTGACGACATCTCTGCATTGAACAGATAGCTTTCTCCTTGAGTAGCAGAGAATCAAGTTGCATTTCTTGATGCAGCAGCAGACAACAGTTTTCCAAAGTACTCCCGAGCCCATGTGGCTGTATTTAACACAGTAGCATGACGGTTTCGCATGTAATGCCGTCTGAGGGCTCAAAGGTCCCTCAGAAGGATGTGATTTTTGACATGTATTGTTGTATCGTTTGACAATTCTCTCATGAAATTTGGCACAAAGTGGTGAGCCATGAGCCACACACACCGAGTGTTTGGAGGATGCTCCTGTTTTACCCAAACACGTTACCCTCACATATTACCAGTTCACCTGCTAATTGTGGACTGTTTCAAAAGAGTTTAACTTGGATATTCTATAATCTTTTTACTTTTATTTTGCCTCTGTCCATTCTTTTTGGAGTGTGTTGTAGTCATAAAAATCAAAATTTGTTTATATTTACAAAGTACAATTAATTTGGCCGCGGAAACCGTTGGAATATAAGATTTTTAATGTTTTTAAAAGAAGTTTCGTCTGATCACCAAGGCTACATTTATTTAATTAAAAATACAGTAAAAAACAGTAATATTGTGAAATATTATTACAATTTAAAATAACTGTGTACTATTTAAATATATTTGACAAAGTAATTTATTCCTGTGATGCAAAGCTGAATTTTCAGCATCGTTACTCCAGTCTTCAGTGTCACATGATCCTTCAGAAATCATTCTAATATGCTGATTTGCTGCTCAATAAACATTTATGATTATTTTCAATGTTGAAAACAGTTGTGTACTTTTTTTTCAGGATTCCTTGATGAATAGAAAGTTCAAAAGAACAGCATTTATCTGAAATACAAAGCTTCTGTAGCATTATACACTACCGTTCAAAAGTTTGGGGTCAGTAAGAATTTTTATTTGTATTTTTTTGAAAAGAAATTAAAGAAATGAATACTTTTATTCAGCAAGGATGCATTAAATCAGTCAAAAGTGGCAGTAAAGACATTTATAATGTTACAAAAGATTAGATTTCAGATAAACACTGTTCTTTTGAACTTTCTATTCATCAAATAATCCTGAAAAAAAATATTGTACACAAATATTTTGTACAATTGTACACATTAAATGTTTCTTGAGCAGCAGATCAGCATATTAGAATGATTTCTGAAGGATCATGTGACACTGAAGACTGGAGTAATGATGCTGAAAATTCAGCTTTGCCATCACAGGAATAAATTACTTTGTGAAATATATTCAAATAGAAAACAGTTATTTTAAATTGCAATAATATTTCACAATATTACTGTTTTTACTGTATTTTTAATTAAATAAATGTAGCCTTGGTGAGCAGACGAATCTTCTTTTAAAAACATTAAAAATCTTAGTGGTTCCAAACTTTTGGACTGTACTGTATGTATGTATGTATCTATGTATGTATGTATGTATGTATGTATGTATCTATGTATGTATGTATGTATGTATGTATGTATGTATCTATGTATGTATGTATCTATCTATCTATGTATGTATTTATCTGTCTGTCTGTCTGTCTATCTATCTAATGCCTACAATGTATTTTTTGCTAGGGTCAAATGATCTCAGAAACCTTACAAACAAAGTTACAGAAACGTGAGCAAAGTTAAATTTTAATATTAATAGAATTTGAAGTGGCAATATACAGCAAGAGAATCAATTTCAACAGAACATTAAGGTTAAAAAACAAATTATGTCTCTGAAAGGACAAGTGCAGGGTGTCCTGGCCATCAAATGACAGAAGGCCAGCCAGATAATAGTAGATAATGAAAGTACAGTCATTGTTCTGTTCTCTTTCTATGTCATAAACAAAACGTATCAACATGAACTCAAATGATCACAAAACAATGCCTTAGGAAACAAAGGCCACATCGATTCAATCGTCACTCGATTGCTTGAATTTAAATCAAAGACTTTACATAGAATTTTCTGCGCAGATTACTAATGTCTGTTTAAAGATGGCGACTTACTTGAACTGAAGGGGCAAATGCGTTCTGCAAGAGCATAAATCCTACGAACTAAAGGCGATTTCTTTATATAAACAGAATGGTTTTAAAAAACGTTTTACGATCTACGGCGTTGGGTTTACAGACATGGAGTGTATTTTCAGGCGCGAGGCAGAGCAGTATTGCCTTACCTGCTTTCAGGCAGTCTAAATGCAGCTCTTTTTCGAACTGGACGTTAACACGTAATTGTAAAGGTAAGTATGTTTACCAAGTCCAAGTCAATGACTAATGCACGGCTTCAACGAGCTGTCGTAGATGCATTTATAAACACTGTTATAGTGATTTTGATATTGATGGGTCATCAATAACTTAACCGGTTTTTTTTTTTTTTTTTTTTTAAATTGTACAAATTATTAAGCATTTTGAGGTGGAGTTTTATTTATATTATCCTGGATGGGTGTTGTTATTATGGTAGGTTTAATTTTGTACATTTTAGTTGTTTGGTAAAATTTTAAGGACAGTGTTGCAGTTACAGTATTAACCTCTAGGGGGCTCTAAAATCTCATTCACTGAATTTCCTTACTGAATAGGCAACAAACCATCAGCGTTTTGTCATATGACCTTGATGTTTAGTCATGTCCACATAGGTTTAAGCTCTGGACCTACAGTATCCTATAATAATAATATCTTCATTTGTCTTCATTCATCGTTGCAAATAGCAAACCATGTTGTTTTGGAAAATCACTTTTAATATCGTCTTTGTGAGGATAGTAATATATCACTATTTGCAATTAGTATAAACAAGATTTTAATGTTTGTAAAGACAAAATAAACAAATAAAGCCTTAATCCTATTGTACCACCTCACACTTGTGGTCCTCAGCAGTCAAAAGAGACAGAAGACTATAATCGTAACATTTTCTTTTTTTTCATCATATGAATGCACTATATTTTAGTTCAGTATATTTTTTAAATATTAATTTTAAAATATTATGAAATAAAATAATATTATTAATTAAAATTATTATTATTAAATTGTCATTAATAAGTATTACTAATAAATATATAAATTATTTTATGGTACAAAACAATATTCACCTTTAGATTATACACAATATTTGTCTACATAAAATAAAATATATTTAAAAACATTTTATTTATTTTTCAATTTTAGACTTTTTTCTTTTTAAAACAGAGTATTGAATGGAGGCAGAGTAGTGCCATCTTGTGGAAATAAATAAATAAAATCATATGTAATGCCAAGGTGTAACCTAGATGCCTGTATATAGCCCTATATATAAATTGTCAATCCTGTATTTGAGTCCTTAATACGGTTACATTCACATACAGTTTAGTTATTTATTTAGTGACAACCGCATTCTATAACCGAACTCACACCTGTACATTTTCAACACTCGCGCTGTGTGAGCAGAACCGGACTGGACATCTAGTTGTCTTTCACGTCATACAGTGTGAAAGGTCCTCTCTGCACTGCACAAACACGTGTCTACTGTGAGTTGCATGTTTTCATGTGTCGTTTCAATAGCTTACAACGATAGAGATATGAGCTCATCTGAAGGTTCTAGATCCGGTCACTGTTCTCCACCGGTCCAGAGATGTTCTAAGCGTGACTCAAATGCTCCACTCTCCACCCACATATAAAAGCTGCTGACAGTTAATGAAGGTTTAATGGATGAACTCTTGGCTTGATTGGACGATTGGATTGTCGTGTCAAAAGTGATAAGACTTTTCATTTTATGGACTTTGCCATCTTTTATATAACTTTGGTCACTGTCGCTGTGGTTACTGGTAAAAGAATATGGGCTTGACTCCCGTTACATGTTCATACAGACCATATTTGAAAAGCTAGTGTAAGTTGTTGTGCGAACTTGACATTTTGAGACTCACATCTGTAAATAAATGTGGTTGTCAACCCTAAAAAACTGACAGTGTGAATGTAGCATGTCGTATCTGGCAGGTGGTAGGTTGCGATGTGGAGCCGTTGTGGATCGAACTTGTTGCATGGTCCAGCACACCCTACAGTTGCTCAATTAGATTTGAGGCCAGGGCAACATCTTGAGCTCTTCATGTTCCTCAAACCATTCACGAACAATGTGTGCAGTGTGGCAGGGTGCATTATCCTGCTGAAAGAGGCCACTTCCACAAGGGAACACCATTGTCATGAAAGGGTGCACCTGGTCTGCAACGTTTAGGTAGGTGGCACGTGTCAAATTTACGTCCACATGAATGGCCGGACCCGGGGTTTCCCAGCAGAACATTGCCAAGGGCATCACACTCCCTCCACCGGCTTGTCATCTTCCCACAGTGCATCCTGGTTTCCGTTCAAAAGGACTCATCGGACCAGGGGCCTTCTTCCACTGCCTCAAGGTCCAGTTCTGACGCTCGCTTGCCTATTGTAGGTGCTTTCGACGGTAGACAGGGTGATGCACTGTGTGTTGTGACGCATTCCTCCCATAACAATCATTAAAACTTTCTGTGACATAAAGAACACAAATGTGACTTTAAGACCACATTGCCTCTTTGAATCATGTACATTTTTGGTGTGTGTTCACATAGCAAGTCTCACAAAAGTCACCAAATGTCAAACCATTCAATGATGCGATACATTTTTTTTAAACTTCAAAAGGTAAAATTTTTCATTCTGAAACGACTGAAGACCACTGGAGGGTTAAAATAATAAAATGGTGACTGAGAAAAAGAGAGAGAGGTGAGAAAATAAGATGGTTGTTGTGTATGTGTAAGTGAGTGAGTAGTGATATGACTAAGTGTGAATTGTCATGTCTCAGCAATGTGTGAAAATTAATGGTTGTGGGTCTAATTTGATGTTGCAGACTTGTTAGGGGGGCTGGTGTAAATTTGCAATCTGAGTTATGGTTTGGATGTCCCCCACATTAATATTATAACATTATCATCACAGTATGCTTCTAATAGATTAAGAATAGTTTCTCTTATTCTTCAGAAAAGCACTACTATTACTTATATTGTATGTTTTGTTGTTACTTGTGGTTTACCCGTAATATTGTCTCATCCATTTTATTAATAACTCTTACTAGTGTATTTCTTGGGGTGTTGTTTTAGTTTATTTTGGTTTGTAGCGGTATACCATATGAAGACATACGATACACTTTGAAACTCAAAGGTCTTCACTGCAAACTGTCAAAATAAAAGTTTGGCTTAACTTGAAGAACTTATGACAGAAATATATTACTATTGTACAATAGTACAAATGTACTTATTAAAAATTAAAACAACAATAACAATAATACAGTTTATTTAAAAGAATGTTTAAGGACTATCTTTTTTGTCCATGTTGTAATTTATTAAACCTTTGCTGTGCAGCACTTTGCCAAAAAATAAAAGGATAAAATTTGTTAAATTTTCATTTGATTACATTTTAAAACATTACTTAAATTAAATTTTTCAGAATCCAGAAAAATTGAAACTGAATAAAATACATTTCATAGGACTTTATTATTCTAAAAGGTTTTAATAAATTACTGTTAATGAAAAGTTGTTAATCTAATCAAATTTAATTGATTAGACATTCTTTTTGTTTATTGAAGTTTGTTGTAATAACGCATTTGTTCAACTGTTCAACTAAAAAACCCTATCTGTTTTCATTCATTCAAGGGTCATTGTAATAATTAATAATTAATAAGTAATAATTGATTGTATAATACTGTGAATCCGTGATATTTTCTGAGACGGTTATCATACTGTGAAAATCTCATACCGTTACAACCCTGGTTTCGTGCTAGTACTTGTGTTATTTGCTGACTTAGCTAGTTGTTGTCTCAAAAAGTTTACTTACAGTTTACATCCTTTAAGGCAGCATGTATTGTGTGGGATGCCAGACGGGTTATGAAGTAGCCATAATATTTATAGATCTTGATCTATGTTTATGTTGTAGGTTGTTACTATTAATTATCCTTTGCTTTCTTATTCAAAGTGACTTACAGTACACTTATACGGGGAAAGTCCCTCTGGAGTAAACGGGGGTCACCGAGGAGTGATGTTTCATGAATTATTCTCTTTCTGTGATTTAAGCCTACAACATGTTACCAGCCACACCACCCACAAACTCTTTTACACAATTAAGAAAGTAAATTACTGTTCAAAAGTTTGGGATTAGTAAATTTGAGTTTTATTAGAACTTTCTAATCCATTGATAATAAGAAATCTTTCTTGAGCTCCCAGATCAGCATATTTGAATGATTTCTGAAGGATCATGTGACACTGACGACTGGATTAATGATGCACATTAAAATAATTTAAATGCATTAAAATAAAAAAGTTACTTTAAATTGTAATAATATTTATTCACAATATTTTTGATCAGATAAATGCAGCCTTGGTGAGCATAAGAGACATGAGTAAAATCTTACCAAACCCAAACTTTTTAACGCTAGTTGTAAGTTATTCATCAGATGCTTTTATCAAAGCAACTTGCAGTACAGGGACAGTCCCTCAGAATATGTGGGTACATCGTTCATGGCCCATTTTTTTGTTGCTGTCAAACTGGCAGCGTTCCTACTTGACTTGAGCTTTACAAGACAAGTTGCTGGCCTTACGTTTTTACTTGCAGTTCTGTTCTCAGACATGTTTTCTTGTTCTTGGGGCAAAAAATAATGTGTGGGGGAAAAGCGTTGAATTACTAGTTCCCGCAAGGCTTGTGAACTTTTGAAAGAGTAGGTGTATTGGTTATTTAAAAAGAAAACATTTATTAGGCTTTTTTTGTGAAGCCATACTTTTGAGATTTTCTCAAGTATTGAAGTTAAAACTCAAAACTCACATTTGCATAGTCATACTACAACAACAGATGTCTTAAGCATCAGCAAAATGCTTACCAGTTTTCTGAAAGTATTTTTCTTAGTAATCAAAGATAACTAGGTCACTGGTATAGCCATCTTTAGCACATTATAAATTTCCTTCAGATATCCAGTACAATGCTTAATGGAATAGTTCACCCAAAAGATGAAGATTCTGTTATTTACTCACCCTCATGTTGTTCCAAACCTGTATGACTTTTTTTCAATGGTAACCAAAACTGTTTGGTTACCAACATTCTACAAAATATCTTCTTTTGTGTTCCACAGAAGAAAGAAAGTCATCCAGGTTTGGAACGAAATGAGGGTGAGTAAGTGATGACAGGATGTTTTTATTTTTTAACTCACATTTATTTGCTTAAAATATTCAATAAATGTAAAACTGTGTCCCAGTTTGAATCCAGTGTCTGACATTTTAAAGTTAAATGATCTGACACAATGCAACAGCTAAAAGTAAATAGCGTAAAAACACTAAAGTTACCTGGCTGTGATGATGGCTCTCTCTCTTTTTTTTTTTTTTTTTTGACGGGAGGTATCATGACAGTCTCACAGACGTGTCTTTTCCTTGAGTGGGTGTGCGGGAAGGATGTGGCCAGCCAAATCACCCCCACCCTTTGTGACACTTTATCACCACTGACGTGTCTCAAATAGTTTTGAGCTTCAGAGGAGAGTGAAAAGCTTTGTGACTTACAAATACTTTTAAATGTCTCGTTAAAAGGGTTTGCATCATGAATAATTACAATGACTAAAGTAGGCCTGCAGTAATACAACAGACACCAAATGAAAACAGTCTTGTCCTACTTGGTTCATATGTTTTTATAAATAAATCTGTAGTTTCTGCAGTTGTGCATTATTATTTTTTTTTTTAGTAAGCAATTTTAAAGTGACTTAGGCAGTACATATGACTTTATGGTTTGTTTCAGGTGATGAAACCCTTCCAAACCAACCAGTGAGGCAGTATGCACGACCCTCTAGAAAGAAACAAGGTAAGAAACAATTGGGCCACTACATACCAAGGGCCAGATTCACTAACAGCTTGCACCAGCACAAACCCTCTTTTGGCATTACATTACTGTCAGGATTTACTAAAGACACACAGTGAGAGGCATGGACACAGTCGTTTTTCCGCGCTTGACCTTATTGCATATGCATTTGTGTGTGTGTGTTTTTCTTTTCTGTCAGACTGCTAAATTTATGGGTGGAGAATATTTAAGCGAATCATGTAACGTTATTTACTTTGCGGTAGTTTTTAGTGGTATTTGCGGCATTATTTAACACCCCCCCAAAAAAACATGCCTTAACTGATTTTGCACCTGACATGACATTGTGAATTTGCGCATTCTCAGTTGTTCACCCACGGAATGGCACAGAGGAACGATATTGTTGAAATCACTTTCAGAACATAGACTGTACAAAAATATTGGATGTAATGTCCGTGACGTCACCCGTAGGTTTCTGAAGAGCATTTTTGAAGAGCATTCACCTTCTTGGGAACGTGTCGCCACGCGTCACTCCTGGATAACTAAAAATGGGCAAAGGGGGGGGGCGTGGTTGGAACTGAGGTCAAAGTCCCTTTCAAGGAAAGTCTGTTCACTCGGTGGCCATTTTTGCAGTGCAGCTATTTCGGGCATCCAAGACCAAGTCCTATCGATTTGAATGGGGGAATCCTGAAATCTCAAAAAATGCTTGGCAAACTCAAAATTAAATAACATATTTCAAATCAACTACAAAAATCTGACATGAACTGTCCCGTAAATGTTGTTTCCTATGCTCAAATAATGTTAAAAAAAAGCGTATTTTTCAGGCTAGATGAGCCAATGCGTATGTGCAGTCATAAGTACGAGTCTCAGGCCTCTATCGGAACTGGAGCTTCTAACTGCAGCTGCAGTGATGCAATGACTTGATCAATCAGCGATTGGCTCTTTCACTTAGGAGGCAGGATGTATTCCGCCGTATTGCGCGTTGCAGTTTCTCATATTCATAAATAATAGGAGCGAACTGTCTGACTATATCTATAGTCTTTTCTGCCGCCATATTTGGTGCCGCGCCCTGTTTAAGTTGGTGAAACCATGAGGAAGGCCCGCCTAGAAGGTTCACAACAAGTCGATATGTGGTGCGTGCCGTTTCACCAAATACAAATAGCTAGTTAGATCAGAATTATTGCTAAGGCCACACCACTGCAGCCAAACAGCAATACAACATATATCTATTAATATTTAACGAGGACACTAGATAGTATCTAGCGTGTTGTTGTGGTAGATAAAGATAACAAGTTTCGCGTCATATCATTTGAAATTTATAAAGGTTTTTCGTTGACTGTCAATCTACGGTGTCTTAATATGTTTTCTTCTTCTTACGATACAGATGCTTCTGTGTTTCGGAGTTTCAATAATACTTCAGTTCATCTGTGCGTGATTTTGTGCAAATACTGTCTGGATTTTTTATATAGTGTGTTCGTTGATTAATTAAAAAGTGAAAGTTAATTAACTTTCAGCTCTTCAAGCGTGCGCATGAATGATTAAGTCAACATGTATTATTAAAACAAAAGAAAACGAATCTAAATGCTCTTATATTCTAGTATTATTTTCATCAACACATAGATTAATAATAAGGATCTTCATACCATCAATAACAGTTAAATGCACAGCAAGCCATATTTTTTGATAATTGTATGAAATAATTCCGAAAAAAAGCACAAATACAGCAGAGATGCCAAGTTCAGTGGCTGGAATTAGCTGAGGTGACAGACAGCAGACAAACGGCTAGTGACAGCAGTGACAATCCACCTGTCACTCAAGTGGCCTGTCGAGCCTGTCCCTAGTGGCCAGTCGATGAATTTGCAGTGAAAGTCATTTCCATATTGGCTTTAAAGGGTTAGTTCACTAAAAATTCTGTCATTTATTACTTACCCTCATGCCGTTCCACACTCATAAGACCTTCATTAATCTTCGGAACGCAAATGAAGATTTTTTAGTTAAAATCCGATGGCTCCGTGAGGCCTTCATAGGGAGCAATGACATTTCCTCTCTCAAGATCCATTAAAGGAGTAGTTCACTTTTAATACACTTTTCCTGATAAATTTACTCACCCCCATGTCATCCAAGATGTTCATGTCTTTCTTTCGTCAGTCGAAAAGAAATGAAGGTTTTTGATGAAAATATTCCAGGATTATTCTCCTTATAGTGTATTTCAACGGCTACCAACAGGTTGAAGGTCCATATTACAGTTTCAGTGCAGCTTCAAGGGCTTTAAACGATACCAGATGAGTAATAAGGGTCTTATCTAGCAAAACGATCCGTCATTTTCGAAAAAAATACAACCGTTTATGCTTTATAAACAAAATATCGCCTTGAACGTACTTTCCGCTTCCGCATTCTTCATAACGCTTACGCTGAATGTCCTACGCCTTCCCTATTCACCTTACGGAAAAAAACTAAACTGCCGCCGCGTTCGTTCCGTAAGTAGAATAGATAAAATATATTTAAATCGGTTCATGCGAGTACAGTGGCTCCATTTTGAATTTTCTGAAAAACCTACTTTTCGAACTCCTCCTAGGCCGTTACTCAGATTTTCACGAAAATTGAACCAGATCATCTTCAGACCATACCGACAAAACGATTCCTCAAACCGTTTTCGAGAAACACGCAAATGAATTGGATGTAGTGCTTGCAAAAATAGACGTAAGGCTGTATCTCCACAACGCTTTATCGTATTCAGACCAAACTTGGTATCTGTCATCACAAGCATGACCTGAGGCACCATGCAGTGTTTCGGCGCAGCGCCACCTACTGGTGCGGAGATATGAAAAATGGCTATTTTTACTTATGACTTCTGATGGATTCGGATAAATTTGGTCTCGTTCGATTCGGGGCATCATGCTGAGTCGAACGATGTCTAGTTTTACCATATCGGACATTTTGACCGTCAGCCATTTTGAATTTTGTGCTAAAATGCTGTATTTTACGAACGCATTAGCGTATCGTTATGAAACTCAGTATGGGTCTTTGGGACCATGCCCTGACAATATTCAAAAAGTTAAGGTGCAGCGCCATATTCAGCGCCTGTCCACCATATTGTTTTTCTTCAAAAACCTACTTTTTTGAACTCCCCCTAGACCGTTGCTCTGATTTTCACCAAAATTGAAACATATTATCTTCAGACCATGCCGACAAAATGTTATGGATTTCAAGTCGATAAGTCAAACCATTTTTGTATACTGGAGCAAAGAATTTGAGGCATGATGCAAAAACGACTCTTGAAGTTGTATCTCTGCAATGCTTTGGCATATTGACACCAAACTTCGCAAGTGTCATTGTCACCTCAGTCTGACCATACCACAACAATTTGGACACAGCGCCACCTATTGGTCGAAAGTGATGAACCAGTAAATCCTTATTTTTTATAATTTTTCAGCTCTTTTTGCCTAAAATGATCTTAATAGGTCTTTAATTGCTCACTGTTGCAGTTAGTCTGATGCTCCCAGCCGTGATGGCTGGCTTCTTGTGCTGTTTTTGTGCTTGGCCCCGTAATTGCTGCTTGCAGCTATATTTATCTGTATAGTTATCGTTCTTGGTGTGAATGGGCCTTAATACTGAAGGGCCTTGATTTTAAAATGATGCAAGTCAGTTTGATAGCCTGCCAGTTTGACATCAGTTTTAATAGGACTCATTGGCTCTTTGCTTTATTTTCTTCCCAGAATTCCCAAGTCAGCTTCAAGACCTGCATCCATCCATGCTGAAGCATGAATATGCATCTGTCCCACTTGCTCAATCGTACGGTTTTGTTTTACACTGATTTTATATTTATTATATATTCTATATAATTGTATGTATAAAAAAAGTACATGATTTCTTCACACTTCCTTTAGTAGCAGTATTATGTCATATCTTTGCAGGATTGACGATGTGGTGAAGAAACTGCTTACACTGGAGTTTGCAAATCATGTACGAGTTTTTTTAGTTATTTATTGGATATTTTCATATTTCAAAATAGTCTGAGGAGTAACCTCAGTGGGCTAACATTTTAACCTATGTGGTTACTTTTTATTCCCTCACTTACTAAGGAACTATAAAAGGTGTTAAATCATATTTTAACTCAAATATCTGTCACATTGTCTTTCCTCAGAGTGAAAAAATGCGTTTGAAAGAGGAACAGCTTATTGCCAAAGTTCAGAGGGATGAGAATGACCGCAGCTCGACAGAAGTCAAAGGCAAGTTCCCTTTTTTCTTTCTTTCTTTAAACACTTGACAAAGCCACTACTTTAACCATACTGGAATCTCAGAACATGACTCAATCATTCAGAATGTCCTTTTTTGCGTTACAGTGGCGATTATGACAGCACGTATTCGCAACATCCAGGAGCACTTGCACAAACACCCCAAGGTAAGCACAATGTTTCAATAGCATGACTTCTTTTTGGCCTTCAGTAAAGGTGTCAGAACATTTGTTCCCACTCCTTTTGATTAACACCCACAGAGAAACAGGATATCCTGTGCATACGCTCATGTGTTCAGTAGTAATGAAAACATATACACTACCGTTCAAAAGTTTGGGATGAATATGACTTTATTTTTTAAAGAAATTAATACTTATATTCAACATGGATGCATTAAATTGATCAAAAGTGACAGTAAACACTTATATTGTTACAATAAATTATTTCAAATAAATGCTTTTTAATCTTCTATTCATCAAAAAATCCTGAAAAAAAGTATATCACAGTTTTCACAGAAATATTAAGCAGCACAACTTTTCAACATTGATCATACAGATTTCTTGTCCACCAAATGAACTCTGAAAGACCATGTAATACTGAAGACTGGAGAAATTGCTGCTGAAAATTCAGCTGTGGCATCACAGTAATGAATTACATTTTAAAATATACTAAATAGAAAAGTTTTTTTTTTTTTTAATTGTAATAATATTTCACAATATTACTGTTTTTACTTATTTTCCATCAAATAAATGCACCCTTGTTGAGCATAAGACTTCTTTCAAAAACATTAATAATCGTATTGGTAGTGTAGTGAGCTCAAAAAGTATCTGGACACTTATTACACACTAAAAATGTCTAAATGTATTTGCGATGGATAATAAAAAATATTATTACCATTGGCATTTACTAGGGGAAAAACAGCACACTTTTTAAACATAACATTTCACAAAAAAAGAAGCATGTTATATATTATTCAAAATAAAGCTAAAAAATGATTTGGACTCCTTCTGGTTGTCAATTTTTAGTGAAAATGTTCATAGTTAATGTGACAAACTGCCCTGTGGTTAAACTGTGTACTTGAGAGGAAATTACTTCATACCTCTGCTAAAAATCAACTTTTTACGGGGGTTAAACGCTATTGCAAAAGAGCCTGAAATAAAGAAGTTAATTGTGGGAAAAGCTCTAGAATTTATATATTAAATTAACATCATTTCTATTCCCACTTCTGTTATTTAAAGGGATAGTTGACCAAAGTTAACCTTCATGTTGTTCTAAACCCATAAGACTTTTGTTCACTTTCAAACAAAAAGATGATGTTATTAATATTCTCTCATCATACTTGTCCATCCATTGAAAGTCCATGCAACCAAAACTTCATCATTTGAAGCAATCTCGTCTCTTCGGAAGACTTCCATATGGATTACTTTTACACTGACTTTTTGCACTTTTTAAAGTGTGAAAGTGGACTTCCAGTGGATAGACCAAAAAAAAAAAGAGAGAGAGAGAGAGAGAGATATTTAAAATATCTTCATTTGTGTTCCAAAGATGAATGGAAATATTATGGGTTTGGAACAACATTTTCATTTTAGGGTGAACTATGCCTTTAAGAAAATAAAGATATAACAATTGCTGCATCCCAATTTGCATACTATCCATCCTAAATAGTATTTGAAATCAAATTCTAATTTGAAAGAATTAGTGTGTCCTAAATCGTAGTATGTTGAAATGAGTATTCCAAATACACCCAGATGGTCTACTTTTCACAGTTAGAATGCAAAATGCAGATCCGTGCACACTCTAACGACTAATATTGCCCACAACCCTTTGCGCAATGGATAAGGATTCGATTAGAACTACAAACACAAGTAAAAAGTGGATTTGAAGACATGGCGGATTTGCGAGAAGTTAAAGGAACACTCCACTTTTTTTGAAAATAGACTCATTTTCCAACTCCCCTAGAGTTAAACAGTTGAGTTTTACCGTTTTTGAATCCATTCAGCCGATCTCCGGGTCTGGCGGTACCACTTTTAGCATAGCTTAGCATAGTTCATTGAATCTGATTAGACCGTTAGCATCTCGCTCAAAAATGACCAAAGAGTTTCGATATTTTTCCTATTTAAAACTTGACTCTTCTGTAGTTACATCGTGTACTATGACCGACGGAAAATGAAAAGTTGCGATTTTCTAGGCCGATATGGCTAGGAACTATACTCTCATTCCGGCGTAATAATCAAGGAACTTTGCTGCCGTACGATGGGTGCAGCAGGCGCAATGATATTATGCAGCGTCTCTCACAAAGGTCTCAATGGTTTCAAGGCACGCTCCCTGTGCAAACATTCTGCTTCATTTCTCTATGGAAGGAAATTAAATTAAATTAAATTGAATGTGGGTGATGTTAACTGTGACAAGATGATTGACAGGGCAGTTTAAAACGTGACAGGATGCACGTAACTACGTGACAGAGCGGTCTGTTAAAGACACACTTATGTAAGTAGTATGTCCCAAAGATTGCCTACTCTTCTGTTACACACTCAAAAATATGTACTTTTTACTTCTTTTTTACTTCATATTGATAAATAGATGAATTTGGGATACAGCAAATGAGTCAAATTAGCGTACAACAGCATCAAACCCTCTTTTGTCATCTTACATCAGGATAAAGCCAACAAAAGATTGATGCTCATGACCATCGACAGCAGGAAGAAAAAGTTGAAGTTTCTGAGAAGGACCCGGTATGATTCCTTCACGAAGGTGTGTCAAGAGCTCGGAATCACATACACGTTCCCTCCCGAATACTATCGGCGGGTCACCCGACGTTGGCTGGCCAAAAAGGCCTTTTGCAATAAGGTAACATTCTCAGCTCCCACTAAAGTGTCCCAATGTTATTTGTAGGGTTCCTGGTTTGTGTTTGACCCATTGTTTTCTTCCTCTCAGGTCTTTAAAGAGGTGCAGAAACAAAAAGCCGAGCAGAGAGAGAAGCAGAGAGCAGCTGAGGCTAAGGAAAAGGAGCCAACATCCTCTACAGAACCACAAGGAACTGCCCTTTAGAGACCTTCAGCGAGCCAGGAACTTGTGCTGACAAGTTCAGAAGAACAATCTGATATGTCCTCTTTTGATTCATATGTGACATTCAAAGAAAAATAAAACAGAAACATCATGGTCCGCATCAGAGTATCTGTATTATTGTTTTTCAATGGTAAAACATGCTAATTTCTCTGAAGTCTGTTATAGCTGCACCAAATAAAAGATCTTAAAATTGTTTGATTGGTTTTCATACCTCAAAGTACTGATGATTATATCAGAAAAACTTCATAGAAATACTTTGATGACATATTAGTTTCACACACTCAGGAGTTTTGGATCAGCAGCTGATGAAGACCTGTGTCATACGAAAGACTGATGCATTGTGGTTGTGCGGCTAGTGCAAATGGTTTGGCTGTTCTCAGTTCCTTGAACTCGATAATTTTACAAGAAATGCATGACAAATCAGGTGCATGATCTGAGGTCAAACTATCAATCCTTTACTCGTGTGAGATTATCCATTGATTGTTAAGAATTCTTGTAGGTCACATTTCCTATTACAACGCAGACCTCCCCCTGTGATCTGCTTGGTGTAAAACTTAAATGCGTGAATCGGAAACGATGCATACGAGAGTAGCAAGCGCGGTGTGTTGGTTTGTGTCACAACTTCCTTTTCAGCTGCAAGCTGATCAAGAGGCTCGAAAGAACACGAGGTACTTTTTTGTCGTCGTCTACTACTGCTTACTTTATATTATAGAACATTTTTAAGGATTTAAAATAACAAAAATAGTTCTATAGCCTTAAACTCAAAGCTATTAGTTTCTTCTGTCACGTTATAATCAACCAAATGATTTTGTATTATTTGTTTAATATTGGTTGGATGTAGACAAGAAAAATCTGTTAAAGACTTTTAAAAAATATTTTTACTAACTCTCTACCTTCCAGTATAACTTTTCAGTGGAACACAAAAAAGATATTTCGATGAGTGTTTCAATTGTTTTTGCTCATACAATAAAAGTCAATGGGGTCCAAAGTAGTATTGACTTTCATTGTATGGAAAAATTATAGACATCATATTGTGCTGCACACACAAAAAAAATAGCATGGTACAAATTTGGGATGATGTGGGTGAGTAAATAATGACAGAATTTTCATCTTGTGCATGGTGAACTATCTTTTCAATAGCACGAATGGAAAATGTTACGTAATAAATGTTTTTCTTTCTAAAATGGTGTTTAATCTATAATTAGGAAGTGTTATTTGTGGCCCTGGACCACAAAACCAGTCATAAGTCGCACTGGTATATACAATACATTGTATGAGTTAAAATGGTAACACTTTACAATAAGGTTCATTAGTTAACTAACATGAACTAACCATAGGCAATACATTTGTTACTGTATTTACTAATCTTTGTTAACGTCAGTTAATGAAAATATAGTTCATTGTTTGTTCATGTTAGTTTACTTAACAAGATTTTAATAATGTATTAGTAAATGTTGAAATGAACATTTAACTAAGATTAATAAATGCTGTAAAAGTGCAGTTCATTATTAGTTCATGTTAACTAATGTAGTTAACTAATGTTGAATAATGAACCTTATTGTAAAGTGTTACCGTTAAAATGATCAATTTTTCTTTTATGCCAAAAATAATTCGGATATTAAGTAAAGATCATGTTCCATGAAGATATTTTGTAAATTTCCTACCATGAATATATAAAAACATTATTTTTGTGAGTGGATATGCATTGCTAAGGACTTCATTTGGACAACTTTAAAGGCGATTTCCTCAATATTGATTTATTTTTATTTTTTTTGCACCCTCAGATTCCAGATTTTCAAATAGTTGTATCTCGTTAAAATATTGTCCTAACAAACCATACATCAATGGAAAGATTATTTATTCAGCTTTCAGAGGACGTATAAATCTCAATTGACCCTTGTGACTGGTTTCGTAGTCAGTTGATAGATATAAATTTGTCATTCTTTTTACAAATCACCTAGGAAGAAAACATCTCGAGCCATTTTCTCGGCTTCCTTGCTGGACTGCTCATCATTTTGATTGACATGTCAAACCCAGTCATCACTCAGCCTGGTGCCGGCTCTTATGGTACAAATGTGCAGACTGGAGAATGGAGCACTGGTCTTTGTTCTTGCTGCAGTGACCTACTTGTCTGTAAGTTCTGAGATCAGTCAGCAAACCATCCAAATTACATGCAACCCGAACTTCAAAAAGATTTTATTGGTATATTTTAGCTGTGGTTTAATATTTAGCCAATGAGAACACCGGTTTAGTCACTTTACTGCTTTTATCAGTGTCACATTGTTAACATAAAACACATGATCTTGTCTGCTTTTTTCCACTGTCTAGGTGCTCTTGGCTGTATCTGTCCAATAGCTCTCAGCTGTTACACAGCAAACAAGTATGGTGAGAATGTATGTCTTGCATGTGTACCTGGAGGAATGGCTGCATTGAGGACACACATGCGACTGACCTATGGAATACAGGTATAGGCCTACTAAAAATTGAGGATCAGATTTCCCATATTGTATTTAAGAAATCGTATCCATGCATTTATTGCTGTCTCCACTTGTACGTATTTCACAATGCCATTCTTTATTTTTCCCTGCAGGGCACAATTTGCAATGATGCTTTGATGGCCTGTTGCTGTGGACTATTTGAAACATGTCGAATGGCCAGAGAAATTCGTATCAGGAATGGAGAGACCTAGACCTCTTTACTGTTTCAGTTTTAAAATTCTTTTATATTTTTGAAAGCATTCAAATTAAACATTAATTAATTCATTAATCAATAATCATACCTTAAGTGCAAATCACCTAAGTATGGCAGGAGAATTAAAACCATGATAGAATCCGTAAACATACATTCTTTGGAAATAAAAAAGAGATGACCAATACTGTTTACTTATTAAATAATGTAAAGTGTGTTATATTACTGCAGTTAAGTCTTGAATTTAAGACTGTAATACTTGCAATATTCATTATTACATTGTATGTGCTGACAATTTTGCTGTAATGCTCAAAATGTGCCAAACTGCAGCATTAATATGTAACTGTACTGTACATGAGCTGTTTGTCATATTTAATATTCACCTCAAACACAATACAGTGGAATCGTCTATTCATATGAAATAAAAAACACCACTTTTCACGTTTATTTATTTTCGCTTGCTGCTGTGTTTTTTTGCTTAGCAAACAACTATACAAATTATATATCTACCTTCACCTCAATACATAAATGAGATAAATGCACAAAAATGTTTATTGTATTACCTGCTTTTCATGTCGAGACGTATTGCGTCATCATCGCGCAGCAGTACGAGCGCCTCTGATTGGCTGTTTTTGGCGGTGACCTGGCAACCGATAGAGGGCTTATAGACGCTTATTTTATTCTCCAGGATCTTCAGATATAGACACACAGAGCGCAGATCGCGGCTTTTTATTGACAACCAGTGATTGCTTACCGATACTAGGTGTTCTTGATCCATCTCCAGAGGGGATGTCGACGCGAACGCTGCCTCTTCTCTTCATTAATCTGGGTGGAGAAATGCTGTACATCCTGGATCAGCGCCTGCGGGCTCAGAATATCCCAGCAGATAAAGCGAAGAAAGGTAGATGGCAGCTAATATGCCAGGGAGTTGATAAAGCAATCTTTTCTGGAGACCCAGATTATGATGTAAACGTTGTATTTATGATCATTGTGTGTGATCTTTTTAAAGGAAAGGAGCTGTTGGATCTTCTGCTATTGCTGTACACAATTAGCCAGTTAGCCCGTGTATTTGAATACAGTGATCCCTGGTCAGTTACATGCAGGAAACATGTCATTTTTGCATTGTTATGCCATCCCTTGTAGACGACATTATTTAAAGGCACAATATGTACGATTTTTGGATTAAAATATCCAAAACCCACTAGAACAGTGTTATATATTTTGTTGATTTGTGTACTTACATTATCCCAGATGTTTCCAAGAATGTTTTAATCTAGAGAAATAAGCAATTTTAACCAGGACACGGACCGTGTCTGTGCGTCGCCTATCAATGACATCATACCTGCGTTACCGTCGATTTCCGGTTTTATTTTGTAGCTATCTTTTATTAGACAAGGGAACAACTGTTTGGACACATTTATAGACAGAAAACTAATCATTGTTATATAGCTCAACACGTTTAGTCTTATTGTCTGAGTCTCGTTTTCTTGATTTTATTCATATGATATTCTAATATCGATCTAGCTTACTGCAGTGTGTAACAAGTGTCTCACAGCAGCCGCCAAGCGAACAAACAGAGTAACATTATAACATAATTTTCAACACAAATGTATCTAATATGATAAAACAGCACTTCATTGCCCCACATACGCTTGACCGGAAGAAGCGGACTGTGGCATAATAAAAGTTCCGCTGCTCTCGAGCCATGTGTCGTGCTCATCTCTCTTTACCCCTTATTTACACTGCACTCGTTTGCAGTGTGTTACGGTTTTGTTCCATCCTCTATGCGGTGTCAACTCACACCAGGAGCATTTCAAAAGCGAAGCGGTTGGATTCGCGAGACCACAAGATTTGCCTGACGTTGTTTTACTTGATTTTTTGTGTGTTTTTTATGGCTAAATGGTTATATTTTGTCCAGTTTAATTGTGTTTATTGCTATGCCATACTTTATTTTGCTGTAGCCTACATGTGAAGTTAATACACTTAAAGGGATAGTTCACCCAAAAATGAAAATTTGATGTTTATCTGCTTACCCCCAGCGCATCCAAAGATGTAGGTGACTTTGTTTCCTCAGTAGAACACAAATGATGATTTTTAACTCCAACCGTTGCCGTCTGTCAGTCAAATAATGCTAGTGGATGGGAACTTCTACTATAAGAGTAAATAAAACTTGCATAGACCAAATTAAACCCTGCGGCTCGTGACGACACATTGATGTCCTAAGACACGAAACGATTGGTTTGTGCGAGAAACCGAACAGTATTTATATCATTTTTTAACTCTAATACACCACTATGTCCAACCGTGTGCAGCACTCGTTAGTAAGGTCTGATCGCGCTCTGACAGCGGCAGTGATGTCTAGCACTCATTGAAGTATATGCGCGAGACATCACTGCCGTTGTCAGAGCGCGATCAGACCAAACGAATCGAGTGATGAATGCAGTTGGACATAGTGGTGTATTAGAGGTAAAAAATTATATAAATACTGTTCGGTTTCTCGCACAAACCGATCGTTTCGTGTCTTAGGACATCAATGTGTCGTCACGAGCTGCAGGGTTTAATTTGGACTTGTCTATGCAAGTTTTATTTACTCTTATAGTAGAAGTTCCCATCCACTAGCATTATTTGACTGACAGACGGCAGCGGTTGCAGTTAAAAATCATCATTTGTGTTCTACTGAAGAAACAAAGTCACCTACATCTTGGATGCGCTGGGGGTAAGCAGATAAACCTAAAATTTTCATTTTTGGGTGAACTATCCCTTTAAGAATAAAAGATTTTCAAGTTTTTCAACTTCGAATCTTCTTGTAGTAATGTGAAATATGAGCAAGAGTCTACACAGGGTGATTATTTTGACTTTATTTTGTTTGACTTTATTTATTTGAGATGCGCAGCTTGGACGCGGCATCCGTCAAAAAAAGACTAGCACCTATCTTTAGCGAAGTGGTGCGGCGAGCCGCTTCTGAAACATGCCGCGGCGCGGCTGGTGTAAACACAAGCATTGACTAGAGTGGCCGTGTCGGAGCCGTAATGCGCCGCAAATGTGTGCAGTGTAAATAAGGGGTTAGCAATCGCTCCGGCGGCTTGGCTCAGCTCCCACAGCACTCGGCCCTGTTCTGCTTCATACTACAGTAACGTTAATGATCTCATCCATGAACATGTTTTCTGCCCGTCAGATTCTTTTCCCCTGGCTGTGAGGTGAAGACGACATCTCCCGTGATTCTGTGCTCAACCTCGGCGTCATCAAGCTACGCCTTTGTTTTGAATAGGCAAACTCTAACGGCGAAAATGTACATATTGTGCCTTTAAATGAGAAAAAAACATTTTAATAATGCAAAAGATGTCAAAAATTGTCCATGGAAAAATGCAATGGCCCCCCCTAAAAATGCGATCGTCTTTGCATTAGAAAACAAATATAACAAGTGATAGCACAAATATTACACATTTTTGACAAAACATTTTTACAAAAAAATAATATTGTGTATTAAATTAATAAAATAATATTAATCAAAATATAATATACTGTCCATATTTTTTTGCTTTTCACTATATATTAATATCTAAAAATCAAAAATGTTCATAAGAATTTTGATAATGGAGGTGATGAAGTTTGCATGTTTCAAGCTTATAAAAAATGAGATGTCAATTGGACTCTGCATTTGTTCACCCTTACTTCTGTTGCATGCAACGCTGTGGCTTAATTACATTTGCTCAAGAGCTTGCCAGTATCATGGTTTCCTGTCTAATGTACGTTCCTGTGTCAGGGTTTCCTCTCTTACTTGCATTCTGAAATATTCTTAATGAACGTTGTAGTTGTGCCGACACTGGCCTTTGGTATCAAAGTGGGCCACAGAGGTTACAAAACAGTTTGAATAAGTTTCTTGTAGCTTGTAGATGTGATGTATATATATGTAGCTGATGCCGAACCTGCTATTTAGTTAACTTCCTTAAAGGATCATTTTAAATATGTCCCTTTCGATTTGCAATCTTTGTAGCCACTGTAGCAGATTGGCTAGAGGAGGACAGAAAAAGAGGTATTGTTAACATTCTGCTTGCTTTGCCGCTGGCCATAGAGCAAAGTAGTGTGCGTGTGCACATGCCAGCTCACATAGGCACTTGCTGTGTAGAGGGAGATGGGGGTTTTGTGCTACTTTAATTGTAATTTCACATTTTGAATGTTTTCGCGTGAGAAATACACCATTGTAAAATAAGAACCCCAAAGATTCAGGAAGCAAATATAGTTATTTTTAGTACTGAGATATAAATGAAATCCTCCATGTGGCAGTATATGTTCCTAGCATTTGTGTTTTCCTCATTCAACATGTGATGACAATTTTCAGCTTGCTTCTCTGTGAAAACATCTGCCAGTTTTGATTTATAGCCTATTATTTTTGTTTATCTATCTTTCTTGGCAAAACAGCTTTCTACAGTACAGACTGCATTGTGTTGGCTTTGTTTTCAGCTTCATTTTTGCACAGAATTGCTTTTGACTCATTGCATCACTGTCTTTGTGTTTGTGTTGTGGTAGTTATGAATGATATCATTACCACCATGTTCAATAAGAAGTTCCTGGAGGAGTTGTTCAAGCCACAAGAGCTGTACTCCAAGAAGGCCCTCAGGACGGTGTTTGACCGACTGGCTCACGCCTCTATCATGAGACTCAACCAAGCTAGTATGGACAAGGTGAAAACTCAACTCAAGTCAAGGATGCATTGTCATTTTCTTGAATTCTGAGAACAGACAGTTGCTTTATTTTTATTGGTGCCGTTCTTGAATATTTTCCTAGTGAGAACTTTCTACAAAACTCTCTGTATTCTTAGTAAACAAATCAGTTCTTATGAGGTTTTTTTTAGTTCTTTTCACCTGTATTATTTTATGTTGATCTTTACTTTGAAATTCTCTTTTGTATTTAATAATATTCTATTTTATGTATAGATATCAGTATATTTTAATAAGCGTAATAATGATAAATGGCTCCCTCTGGTGTGTAATATGATGAAATATGTAATGGCTGCTTTATTTTGCTTTTCCCATGCACAGCTGTATGACTTGATGACCATGGCATTCAAGTATCAAGTCCTTCTGTGTCCTCGCCCTAAAGACATCCTCCTTGTGTCCTTCAACCATATGGATGCCATCAGGGACTTTGTGAAAGACACTCCCAGCATCCTCAGCCAAGTGGATGAAACAAACAAACAACTCATAGAGGTAGAACTGTCTCTTCAATCTCTGTGTAAAGGCACTACTGCTCAGAATTACATTTTATTTTTTTAAATTATTAAATGTAATAAATAATTGTTTCATTGTTAATAACTGTTAATTTAATATTAGTGTTTAATATTAATATTATTTAATATTTTATTATGTTAATGTTATTATTTAATATTATAATATATTTTTTTCCATTGTTTGGTATTATTAATAATGATAATAATGATAATATATGATGTTATTATTATTATAATGATTGTGCAAATATTTAGCTGTCATTGTCTTATTCTTTTGCTTGTAACTCTTAGATATATACCCCTTTATCTGGTGGAGAGTTTCAACTAATTAGACAAACACTCCTCATCTTCTTTCAAGATATGCATATAAGAGTAAGTCTTTTCTCTATTTTGATTTATGTAAATGAATACAGAATATATATAAATACAATAATATTGGTCATGTTTATGAAGGTGCAGAAAATAATCATTTTGACGAAGTCAAAATATATTTAAACATGATATGAATCTTGTTTTTTAGGTATCAATTTTCCTGAAAGACAAAGTACAGAACTCCAACGGACGATTCGTCCTCCCCACGTCAGGCCCTGTTCCGTATGGGACGCATACCCCAGGACTCATGAGGTTAGCTGGATAGGGTTAATGCAGCGCACCTAACACAAAACACATATTTTCCAGTATTGATGTGACCAAAGCATTTAAAGGTGCCCTAGAATCAAAAATTGAATTTACCTCGGCATAGTTGAATAACAAGAGTTCAGTACATGGAAAAGACATACGTTGAGTTTCAAACTCCATTGTTTCCTCCTTCTTATATAAATCTCATTTGTTTAAAAGACCTCCGAAGACCAGGTGAATCTCAACATAACACCGACTGTTACGTAACAGTCGGGATCATTAATATGTATGCCCCCAATATTTGCATATGCCAGCCCATGTTTAAGGCATTACACAAGCCAGTATTAACGCCTGGATCTGTGCACAGCTGAATCATCAGACTAGGTAAGCAAGCAAGAACAATAGCGAAAAATGGCAGATGGAGCAATAATAACTGACATGATCCATGATTACATGATATTTTTAGTGATATTTGTAAATTGTCTTTCTAAATGTTTTGTTAACATGTTGCTAATGTACTGTTAAATGTGGTTAAAGTTACCATCGTTTATTACTGTATTCGCGGAGACAAGAGAGCCGTCGCTATTTTCATTTTTAAACACTTGCAGTCTATATAATTCATAAACACAACTTCATTCTTTGTAAATCTCTCCAACAGTGTAGCATTAGCCCGTTAGCCACAGAGCATATAGCCTCAAACTCATTCAGAATCAAATGTAAACATCCAAATAAATACTATACTCACAGGAATCGATGCATGCATGCAGCATGAATGACGAACATCTTGTAAAGATCCATTTGAAGGTTATATTAGCTGTGTGAACTTTGTTTATGCACTGTATAACTGCACTTATAGTCGAGTGCTCGGGAGGGCAGGGAGCGAGAGATTTAAAGGGGCCGCGCAGCCTGAATCGGTGCATAGTTAATGATGCCCCAAAATAGGCAGTTAAAAAAATTAATTTAAAAAAATCTATGGGGTATTTTGAGCTGAAACTTCACAGACACATTCAGGGGACACCTTAGACTTATATTACATCCTTTGAAAAGACGTTCTACGGCACCTTTAAAAGGCTGAGAATGGCAGGATTTGATTTGAACATTATAAATAAATAGCCTCTGAATTTAATGCTGAAGTTGTGCATATGTTTGCTCTGAAATCACCAGACAGAGTCTGACAGTGAGGGTTTATAGATAATTGCATTAACAAGAGACTTGGGCATATAAGAGAGCTTTTCTAAGTATAGCAGGGTCTGTGTTTAGACTGTGACTGAAAGCACTTATTCTAATAGCGCTTAGGAATAGCTGACATAGAACATGATGTCCAGGAACTATTTTTTTATCAACATCAAAATTTAGCTTTATGAATTTATAATATGTATAATATGACCAGTTATTGAAACTGATCACCATTTCTTTTAAGCATCATTTTTACATCTGTGATGAGAGAAATTAACTTTTAAAGTTTTTTTTGTTTTGTTTTTTTTAATATTGCATTACGTCTCGGCCTGTATAAAATAATTATTAAAGTTTTCTAAAAGTGTTAGATCATTTCTAATAAGAAATGCTGTTTAAAATGATTTTAAATGTATTCATTATTTATCAATTATTTTTTCATCACTGTGTTTAATTCCCAGGATGTTTAGCTGTAGTGGTGAGGAGGTGAGAAGGATGCAGTTCCGCGATGGTGGCAACTACAACACCGCTCTCCGTGAGGGATCTTTTGAAATGTATGGTGATCGAGTCATCAAACTGGGCACAAACATGTGAGCATCAACCACTTTCTAATAATACTCATTCCCACTAATATTCATTAGTGGAATCATATGACTTACATCTCCTGTGGATCTTCAGATACAGGGGTGTAATTCATCACGTTTTATCTGTTTTATCTGTAGCAAAGTGTCATCTCTAATTGATTTGTGAATAATTTAGCTGTAAACCTGAGACAGGTAGCCTTTCACTGGAGCATTATCTGTTTGTTCTTTCAGGTACAGTGTGAGCCGCCCTGTTGAGACACACATGTCTGGAACCTCCAAAAACTCCTCACAGCACACCAAGGTAAGATTATAAATTAATTATACTTTTTTTGTTGTTGTTTAAATATTATTTTTAAAGTGCCCCTGTTATGCTATTTTAAAGAGGGGGTGTAATGCTATTTCATGCATTCTGACTTATTTACACTGTTAAAGAGTTGCATTCTCATGCTAAACTTGGCCAAAGTTTCAAAACATGAGTTGGACGTATGACAGAGTATTTCTGTGCCAAATACACTACTTCTGGTTGTGGACCGGGGTTCAGGATTTTTTTTTCGAGTATGGCCTGTATGATAAGCAAGATCAAGAGCACACCCATCAACGCGTTTCATTCAGGATACAGAAGCCGAGAGATTTTTCAACAATGGCTGTGTCCCAATTCAGGGGGCTGCATCCTTCGAGTCATTTAAGAAAAATAATCGTTAGATTGCAAAGTAAGAAAAAAATTACAGTATTTTACACCTCACAATGAATATCAGTCAATTTTATTATGGTTACTTTCTTAAATATGACATCTTTGATCACGTATGTAGCCTTCAAATGCGACCTCCGGAAGACGCAGCTCCTGTCACCGAAGGAATGTGTTTTTGGTTGTGAGGGAAAGATTACCTTTTTCAGCTTCCCAAAGAACCCAGCATTAAGGGAACAGTGGATGAAGTTTGTTTTTCCGGGGCAGCAACGGAGTTGTGCGCGTATGTTTGTTTGTTCCCGGGATTTCGGTGATGAATGCTTTGTAAGCAAGTCCCAGTTCGTTGCTGGATTTGCAGATCACAGGTGGTGAGTAAAGCTGCATCAGATGTCTCTGTTTTGTTGGCAATCGGCGCACAAGTGCATATAATGTAAACAACATGAACGTTTTTGTTCCATTTTTATTTTGATGTCACAGCTTCTAAGCAAAAGCTGCGCGCGCTCGTGACTCTTTAGATCCGCCTATGGCACTAACGGCAGACACGCCTCCAGGAGCTCTGCTTTTTTCCGAAAAGACTCGGTACAGCGTATATATCTTTTATAAATATGACAAAACTAAAGACTTTTCGGAGATATACTATTCTGTATGTACTCAAGATTAACATGAGATTGCAGAAACTGTGTGATACCCCCCTTTAAAGGTTCTTGATTTTGTTTTGGAGGTCTCCTGCAATAGGTTTACATGCATCCAAGGTCAAAAAACACTTCTCATAATGTACATTGCATCATTGCCTCTTTTCTCACAGTGCCTGAAACGGTTCAATAAAGGATTCTCTCTCTCTAAATCCCGCCTTTCTGTGAGCATACTCTGCTCTTATTGGTCAGATGGCCCAGTCTGTTATGATTGGTCTACCGCTTACAGCGCATGTTGGAAATTAAACAGCCATTACCATATCTGAATTTCAGTTTCGGAGGCTTCCTCTGCGCTTGTATACACAGTGATACAAACAGTTGGGATGGTGTAGGTTTTACCATATCAGAAAACGGCATATTCTCGAGTTGTCAACAACACATACCAAACTCTTCCAAGCCTCGGCTACAACTACAGCATTTGAGGGTGGGTCAAAGTAGATTTTGTTCACTGGCAGCTAATGAAGACCAGGTAAACATTATGCAAATTTGTTGCAAACATGCATAGGTTCGTGCAGGAATTAAGATGGGAATTTCTAATGTTTTAGTTTCAGGTATTTCCAAATCGGTTTCTTTTGGGAGACAATAACTCCATTTATTGTGCTCTTTGATCTTTGAAACCTTGCAGACCTTTTACATTTACAAACCGCTATATTTCACACCAAATGAAAGGTAATGAAAAAGCATTATAGGGGCACTTTAAATAACATAGTTGGTAATTTGCATCCTCTTCATATAATCAAATCTTATTTAAAATGTTTTAGAATGTTGGTTCATTAAATGCATCATGAAAGCTAATGGTAAAAAAATATATATTTCCAAAAAAATGTGTTATGTAATTAGCATGCATTTTTGACTAAATTCATACAATCCTGAAGGTCAACACAACTCCGAATCCTTTGGCAAAAGAAGAGTTAAACCTGCTTGCTAGACTAATGGGAGGTCTGGAGGTGCAGAAACCAGCTGGCACTGACTCCGGCTTCCGTGTCAACCTCTTCGCCACTGACGAGGAGGAAGAGTGAGTTTTTATTTGAGTTATAGTGTCTGAATTGAATTTGACTAGACTGTCACTAATAGATTTAAAGCTGCATTTCTCCCCAAAATAACGCCTTTAATGTAATATGTCATGATATTTTACTTGCTTTTAATTAATATTCTTCTCAATAATGATTCTTATTAGACTCACTTTTTTGCAATATATTGTTTGGGGTCAGTACATTTTTATTAAAGAAATGTATACTTTTAATTCAGCAAGGACAAATAAATAGGTCAAAAGTGATAGTAAAGACATTTATAATTTTGCAAAAGATTTCTATTTCAAGTAAATGATTCAAATTTCAAGTAAAAATATATATCATGGTTTCCATAAAAATATTAAGCAGCACAACTGTTTTTAACATTGATGATAAGAAATGTTTCTTGAGCACCAAATCAGCATATTAGAATGATTTCTGAAGGATCATGTGACACTGAAGACTAGAGTAATGATGCTTTGACATCACATTTTGATAAAACACCTTTTAAAATATATTAAAATGGAAAAAAGTTATTTTAAATTGTAAAAATAATGCACAGTTTATTAATAATTACTGTTTTTGATCAAATAAATGTAGCCTTGGTGAGCATGAGATCTTACTGACCCCAAACTTTTAAACTTTTAAATGTCTTTGTATATATGTACGCATGTATAAAAAAAGGGGATATAAAAATATAAGTGATTACTTTTTACTGTGGGGTAAAATGTGACCCTGCAAAAATTGAAATACAGCTTATCCCCACAGGGAAGCTTTGATATCAAGACCGGATGAGCTTTCTTATGAAGTTCTTAATATCCAGGCAACAAAGGTAATGCTTAATGTTTGTACGCTTGTAAAGTAATACACTTAGGTTGTTTCAGCACAATGCTATTTGATCCTTGGCCTCAGAAAACATTGTAATGCCTGATTACCAGTGATCCACCCACACTGAGACAAAGCTCTCAGCTAGTCTAATTGGATTTTGACAGGCTAAAGATTTTGAGTCTTAAGTTAACTTTAAACTGCCAAAGAGGACGATGGGAGTAACAGTACACCTCTGGCTGGTTCGTTTCAGGACAAACAGACCAATGCTGAGCTGGCTAAGATCATGGGAGAGTTTGGAGAGACGGGAGAACCTTCCCCCAGTTCCAGCAGCAAGGGTGATGACCTCCTGGCCATGATGGATGGACTGTGACTTAAACTTGGTGTTCCCTTTGACTGAGGAGAGTGATTGAGCTGTTAAGCAGGATAAAGTGCTACAATGTCTTACTCAGCAAAGAGGCCTTTTGTCTGGAGCTGCAGTGACAACCATATATATTCAGAACATCAGCTAAGCTCAACGAGAAATTCTTTCTTTGAGAATTTCGTGCAATTTTTGTCTCCTGCCACCCACTGAATGCGAGAAATAGCAGGTGTAGAAATGTATTATGCGTCTTGCTGTGGGACCATATTCATTTTTCCATGTTCGTTCTGTGAAGATAGTTTGGACCTACTGAGGCGGCAAAGTCCATGTCATCACATATTTCAGCAAATGGTTTGATATCAGTCTTCGCTGTAGCGTCTGCCGGCAATGTGGGCTTTGATGCCACAGACACTTCTGTGACATTTAGATCAGTGGACTGAATGAAAGTCCTTGTCTTAGTTGTCTAAAAGGACAATCCGTGCACATGGAATTCATTTAAATCCATTTGATGTGCAACCGAGAGGTGCGGGATATGTATCCACATAACGAGCGCTGCTTAAAACAGGGTACTGGAGGAAACCGAAGTGCACTTGAGGTAAATGTTTAGCACAGATCCCAAAACTGGTTTACAGGAAGCCCCAGGACAATTGGTGTTTGTTTGTTTTTGCCTTTATTCAAAGGGAGTGCAACAAAGTCAGGTATTTCAACGTCAAGAAATTCAAATAAAATGTCTTAGAGTGTGCAACTGTTGCATTATGTTACATGACAATGTATATGTGAAACCACCTTCCATTGAAAGAAAGCAATGCAATATGTATGGTGGATGAAATAGTTTCTATTTTTCATAAGCATAATAGAGCTTATTTATTGAAGTTAATGTACTGTATATGAATGTTCATTTTTGTCTGTTTACTGTTTCATTATATTGAAATAGATTTGAATGTGAAATAAAATAGATCTTTTTGCAAATTAATTACTGGTCAACATACCAAAGGTTTCTATTTTATATATTGATTGATATTTTTACACAACATATTAATTTCAACAAAGCATAAATACTATTTTTTTGTGAGTTGAACGTAAAAAAAAAAAATTGAAAGTGCGATCATGAATTAAAGGCTAAAGTCACACAAAGTCGAGAACGTTAGGGCTTCTTTATGAACACTAGATGGCGCAATAGAATAATGCAGCATTGTTGACAGCATTGTAAACAGAAACAGATCGCTATAGTTATCACAACAAATATAATGCTTTTCACATTAATACCTAGAGTTGTCACTTCAGTGTTAGCTTGTGCAGTTTATCACACCACAGTTTTAAACATTTTGAACAACCAGCACAGAACTTTGTAATAAGTGGTTTTATGCGAAGAGAATGTCAAATTTTATGAAAAGAAGCTCCTGTTGTTTAATTTTCCCCCTAATTCTCCAAGTCTCTCTGGCACATGCTGTTTAAGCACTTGATCTGTTATGACTTTTCCAGACTAGCAATACTGAAAACCCCTGTGTTCATTTGAATAGTCGTGGGAGACGTCTCTTTCACCCACACAGTTATGAATGAATGGCTGTCACATTTGTTCCTCCATGGGAAAGAGCGTCTGATTTTCATTACCTGTGCTTTTTTAACTCCCACAGTGCAAAATATTTTGACATGGTGTGACTCTGCACTGCAGTATTTGTGGGACACTGCATCTTCCAGTACAGTACAGCATGATATTATTAACAACAACATTTATTAATTTAAAGGGATCACTCAAAAATGAAAATTTTGTCATCACTTACCCTCACATTGTTCCAAACCTGTATGAGTTTCTTTCTTCTGTTTAACACAAAAGAAGATATTGTAAAGAATGTTGGTAATCAAGCAGTTGACGGTAGTCATTGACTTCCATAGTAGGATTCCATCAACTGTCTGGCTACGAACATTCTTTATAATATCTTCTTTTGTGTTCATCAGATAAAAGAAACTCAAGGAACAACATGAGGATGAGTAAATGATGACAGACTCCCCCCTTTATCTATCCCTTTAAATCATTCCACCACATATAATTGCAAAATAATAATAATAAAGTAGTAAAACAGATTAAATTAATCTGTATTTAATTAATAAAAAAAACCAATGGATTTCAGATGTATTGACATGGGTGCATTCTAGTCAAACTACATGAATTTTTCAAATATGAATCATTTGAAAGAATCATAAAACAAATAAGAATCATTTGAGAAGTCACAAATCTCAGTACACTAACTTCTGAGATATAAAAGCGACCGACTCAAAATTTCTTGGAAATATTGTGAAAATAAAATACATATGAATCATATAGATATTCACATAAACAGTAATATTCTCATAAACCCTCCATGTTATAAAATTGCACGCACACACAAAGCACACACAAAGCACCATTAACATTTGCCTCAGAATTTGTTATTTTACATAGTAATATTTTAATAATGACACAAATAATCATATTCTTAACATTTTAAATGAATTGTTATTCCAGTATAACAAGAGATGGGTTATTTGAAGGAAAGTAAAGAACTAGAGGTAACCACGCTAAGTCCAGACATTATAGTAAGGTTCATGTCCTTGTGAAATTGTCCTTGCAATCTTTTTCAATACCACTGTTTCTTTATCAGGCATGGGCACTAGTAAAGCATGATTCACAGTTTCCACCCCACACACCGTGGGTTGGCCAATGTTTAGCCACAGGCTTATAAAAGTGTTTCATGTGGTTTAAGGCAAAGGCCATGCTGAGTCAAGACAGGAAGACAGCACAGCCTTAAATCAGTTACTGCCCTTTAAAAACACTCTCTGTTTGACATGCAGCCCTGCACCAGCCCACTAAATTGAAACTTGCTGTTGTGGGTGAAGCTGGTTAGTTTTGGGGGATCTAAAATTGGATACGATCTCGAGGGTCTTGTGCATGCAAGAAACCCCCGGAGGTTTGCTGTACTCACGTGAACAGAGGTAGTACATCATTATTTACCTATTAATTTACCCTTTAGTCTTGGTGTAATCCATGTGCCATGTTTATTTCACCTGGCACTGATTCTTGACATACATCCCTCAGCTTTATCTGCAGTTTCTTAAAGTCACTTTAAAATTTATCAGAGATAACCACTGGAATGTTCTTAACACAAATGCAACATTATATTTTATTGATATTCTCTAAATTGTAATGTTGACATGCATTCTCTGTAAAGCTGCTTTGAAACGATATGTATTGTGAAAAGCGTTATACAAATAAATGTGAATTGAATTGAATATTCTTTATTTCAGCAAAATAATGGTATGACTCATAACCTTTATAACCACCTGTCTGCAGTTCATATAACTAAATTTAGATATTAATTGGCCTACACATGAATATTTTATAGAAGCATTCCTGTGCTATGTCTGATAATGATGTTTATTTTTTGTAAATATAAGTGAATACAAATAAAAACAAACGTGAGGAATGGAAGAGTTTGCACGTTCTGGATTATGTTCATATTAATCCAAAATAATTTCTTACATGCATAAACATTGTCAGTTTTGTAACTTGTTTTGTTCAAGAATAAGTGTCTATTTCGTTAGTAATGAGTGAGTTTTAATTAGGCCGACTTCATTCCTTGTATATGGCGACGGATTTCCATCGTAATACATCAAATTATTATTTTATTCCACAAAACCGCACATTTATCAAAACTTGACTGGAGTTATGCAGTAGTACTCTACTGCTCATTTACATAGTGTGTACGTTTTTCATTCCACACCAAGCGAAGAATGCCAATCTCAAGAACGCACGTAAAGGGGGCGGGAACTCCAAAGAACATTTTCTATTGGCCGCGACGCTCTGTCACTCACAGCATGTGCGTCATTTCCGTTGTCAGGTGGTGCTGCTATGGAAAGATGTGATCAGTTGTCCTAAGAAGGCTTTTCCCTCAAAACCTCTGTCGGTAATCGTGAAATTTCTCCAGTTCGCTTGAAACAAACCGCTTTGTGGTGGAGTGTAAATGTCGGTGCGTCCCTGCTGAACGTTTAATCGGCCAGAAATGAGTGAAAATTAGTCTACGACAGAGGATTCCCTCGGCGGTTTTGGTAAGTTGTTAAATGGCCCGTCGGTCGGCTGAGGAGATTTTCACAGGCTGTTAAAGGGACACGGTGAACTCACTGGCTTTGTGGTGTTTATTTCTGTCTTGAAATTCAGACTAACATGCTTTTGCAACGGTTAAATTGTCGTCGGTTTAAATATTTTGAGGTATAGACTATACAAGCAAGAATGCAAATAGAAAATAAGCTTTCTATTTAAGTTTCGCTTGCAAATGCTAAGACGAGTCAAATAGGCTCGTTCTTTTAATAAGTGCACGAGCTTTGTTTCCTTATACACACTTATTTAAGTCATGTATACTAGTGATTATTGTTATTATGTTTCTTGTAGCTGGTTGACAGCGTTCGTCAGTGTACGCCGTGTACTCTGTTGTGATCACACTGCAGTGCTCCTGTCTCTATTCCCTCTGCTGTTGTCTAACTATAAATGGAAACATTAGTCACTTGTTTTTACACACCACAAATCTTAGACATCCAAATATCAAACAAAACGTGTGCAAAACGCGCATCTGATACGGGTTGCGTCAAGCTGCCAGCCAGTGCTCGAAGGTTGCCAGGTTCTCAAGTTTGCATGCAGTGACAGCTAGTATATTTAGATCTAATAAAATATTAAAATGTTCTGCTACAGAGGATCAGAGCGTTTAAATCATGCAGGGATGATATTTCACTTCTCAAATGACTGTGATGTGTGCATAATGCCATAAGATGACCACACTCTATCCATTCATTGCAATGCAGTATGAGTAATCTTTCATATAGCATGGTTTCATCATCTGCATGTTGTTGTTAAAAGGCATAGTTCATCTAAAAAGAAGATTCATTCATTTACTCACCATCATGTTGTTCCAAACATATGATTTTTTTTATTTCTTCAGTGGAACACAAAAGGAGATGTTGAGCTGAATATTAGGCACTGACAAACTCGGTCACCATTCATTTTCATTACGTTTTTTTCCATTCAATGAAAGTGAATACTGGCTGAGACTGTCTAGTGTCTCCTTTTTTTTGTTCCACAGAAGATCGTCATCCAGGTTTGAAACAACATGAGGGTGAGTAAAAGACATACTTCCTGAGAATTTCATTTACTAGTGTTGACATGGATTCAATATTGTGTGTCTGTATGCATATGTGCATCTTAGTGGCAGCGCATTCGTGTTTGGCATGGCCTAAAATGATTGCAGATGGTTTAATACCAACCCATAGATTAATTCTTTTTCTTTCAGGTTGCAGGTCAGATTTTCAGTCTTGGCTGTGCCAGACACAGTCTTGGTGTTTTTAAGATGTCAAATCTCCAATAATGCATAATAAAAGGGTTGATGAGAAAGAAATCACGTCTCTCACCCCCGTCTGTCACATTGTCAACAGTCTGGGTCCAGAAAGACAAAAAGCTGCAAACGTGTAAAATGATCTGCTATAACAGCCAACTGTACCCCCTCCTACGTCCTCGAGACAAGCTGTGTGATCTGTTGCAGAATTACATTTGAATGTCTGTTTCATTCAAAATTACAATTCAACCAAGCTTATAGCTTAAATGTGAATCACAACTGTCTGGTGTAACTCTGAATTCAAAATCCGGGTGCCTTTTTAGCTCTGCTTTGCATATATTCGCTATTAGAGCACAACGATTGATATTTTATTACTGGGATTTCATGCCCAGTCTCTGTATTGTCCTTTAATTTAAACTGAGTTGAGATTGATTTTGAAGAACTCAAGGGGCGCAGAACTGCCCGCGATGCTAAATGCGCTCCCCCACCCCCCTTTGCATCGTGATATGATGTCTGGAGGCTGCGTGTGTCACGCTACCATTGGTGTCAAACAGCAGCATTTCATATTTCTGACAAATTGCTACCAGTGCAAACCTCAGGGTTTGTATGAATCACACTATATCTGTCTGTAGAACCACCGATACAATTGTCAGATTATACAAGAACCCTTTATCCAACAAAACAAGCAGGCCTCCTATGAAATCAATAAGTCTTTAACATAAATATTTGACCATAATTATTGCACTTCATCGTGATATCTGAACATTTTTGCTTTCGAAACGTTTCCTGTTACATACCGGTCAGTATGAAAATCTTGTAAAATCTAGATTACGCCACAGAGATTTGCAGATAAACCCATGCAGATAAGGAATGGAAGGATTACAAATAGTGAAAGGGGGAAAACATGAGTTCAAGATTCAGGGTTATTTTAGTTAATTTGAGCTTGAGGATGGGTCTGTGGCACCATTTGTGAATGGGCTTCTATTGTCTATCACGGAAGTCACATCAACGGTTCACACCTGCTGCTAATCTTTGCTCATGCAAATGCATGTGGATCTGATGGATCATTCATACAGGGGCAGAGCTGTTAATGGTGTCTGACTGTTTTGAGGCATCGGGGAGGGCATGGCTTTTGCTAGATTTCCTTCCCCCACCTGTTATTTGCCCTCTTTATAACTCATGCTTTTTTGGCACTGTACTTTAAGACCTCATTGGATTGGCTATTGTCCCTCAAGGCAAGAATGCAATGAATGAGTGTCCTAGGGTTACATTGTTTGGGTGCGCTTGGAGTTTTGTTTATAGTCAAGAAGCCACGGTTGCATGTAAGGTTGTCTTATCGATTTTATCGTATTGATGCCGTCTTAATGTTTTTGGCTTTTTCAGATCTGCAGAATGTCCAAACGCCGTGCTTCGGAACGAGGGGCCGGGGAATCATCCGGCAGACCCAGCAAGCTCCTTTGTCCTGGGATATCTGGCAACAATGCTAAGAGAGCCGGTCCCTTTGTTTTAGGTAAGCCACCAAGGGTGAATCTTCAATACTAGCCTAGCCCTGTCTTTTTGTGTTTCTATGCAAGCAAGAGGAGGGGGTATAGACTCCGTTCGGAGGCCTCTGTTTGAAAAGAATTGCAGGAATGTTTTGGATTGACTGCTTCACTTCTGAATCCTCAGGTCTTTCCCTGTATGTCACTATCACACTGCAGTCTTGCCTTTGAAATGCACCCGTCACAGTTGGAAATAGCAGTGTGACGTGGTAGTGCAGGGCACTGTGATAAGAGTGTTTATGATTGGCTTCAAAGGAAATTGCTGTTCTCTACACTGACTGTACCTTTTGCATCTGTTCACACTCCTTTTCTCTATCCCTCCCCATCTCTACAGGCCCACGGCTGGGAAACTCTCCTGTGCAGAGTATAGTGCAGTGTCTAGCCAGAAAAGATGGGACGGATGATTTCTACCAGCTAAAAGTAAGTACTCTTTTAGGCCTTGTTTACATGGTATTAACATCAAGTGGTCAGGCGTGACAGTACACCATTTATATCTGGTCCCAAATTCATCTCTTGTGACTATTTGTGATCGGGTTGCATTAAGTGGAGAAATTGGTTGAGAAATACGGTCAAAAAACATCAGTGCAGGGTATCGATACAGATTTTCTGATTCAAGTTCAAAAGTTTTGTGTCGGTAAGATTTTTGTTTTTTTCCTTGGCTGCATATATTTATTTAAAATGCAGTGAAAACTGTAATGTTATGAAATATAAGCACAATTTAAAATAACTCTTGTGTTTTAATTTGTTTTGAGAATCTAATTTTATTCCTGTAATGGCAACATTTTTAGCAGCCCTTACTACAGTGTCACATGATCCTTCAGAAATCATTCTGATATGGTGATTTGGTGCTCAATGAACATTTTTTTTATTATCAATGTTGAAAACAGTTGCTTAATATTTTTGTGGCAATAAACTTTTCAGGACATTTTGATGAATAGAAAGATAAAACAGCATTTATTGGTATTCAGTGTTTTTGTTGCCACTTTTGATCAATTTATTGCTTTGCTAATAAAAAAAACAAAATTCTGACCCTACATTTTTAAACTGTGTCTTGTATGTATATATAAAATGTAATGTTTATTCAGTAGCTTTTCTAGATTCAGTAAGTTCATTTAGTGAAGAATCCATCAGACTTCTTGATTAGTGAGGTAAAAATATATATATTTTTTTCAGCCCTACAAACATGTTCATCCCTGTTTACATATGTATTGGGGATCGGCTCAACAAAAATGGCTTTTAATACCAGATGTAAACTGTCTCATTCTGTATCACCTCACAAAAACCCTCCCATGTGATTCAAACATGTTCTGACCAGGGAAGTGAGACTGCTTCTGAACACAAAAGCCCCTGTGTGTCCAACTGTTTGCATGAACCTTTGACCTGCTTCAACAAATCTCTACAATCCCGTCCAATTCATGACCACCTCTGGTTCAGAGATGACCATCAGATCTTTTTGTTTATGGACCAGCCTGTTATGGGCTTGAATGAAAGGTGCTTGTCAACCTGGAGTCTGACCTTTTTGACCCTACTCTTCCTTGCCCCTGAGTCTAGCGTCTCTCAGATCGTTGTCCAGATGTGTTGAAGGACATGGTAGGGACTTATCTTTGACCACTCTGTAGATAAAGCATTTAATGGACCCTCTGTATTGCCTCAAGATGGTTGATAGCTTAGTATTCCATCGCATTGAAGATAAGAAACCCCCAGGAAGGTTTAGAACAGGATCTAGTGGCGTGGTGTCTTCTTACCTTTGACCTTTGTTGTAGATTCTGACCCTGGAAGAACGTGGGGACACGGCGGGAGAGACACAGGAAGAAAGGCAAGGCAAAATGCTCCTGCATACAGAGTATTCTTTACTGTCACTGCTCTCCAACCAAGAAGGAGTGGTACACCATCACGGCCTCTTCCAGGTAAGAATGTGTAGAATGTGTCATTACAAGTTTTAATGTCTATCAAGATGCATTATTTGTGCAGTTGCTGGAATTGTTTGGCATCTTGTACATCAGGAGTGGGGAAAAGTGATTCACTGATGCACAATGGTTCTGCTTGGAGCTACACAAATAGTATTTATTAATTATAAATTATTCATTGTTATGAAAAAAAGAGCAAAATTTAGCATCATGCATTTAGATAGGGTTGGGCGATGTCTACCAAATTGGCATCAGACGATGTCCACAGGGAAACATCACGATGCCGGCTCAAACATTGTGATGTCTGTCAGCCATCGGCCCTACATTTACACAGGACAAAATGCATCACATAATTGAAAATTTATCATTCATCCACAGAAAACATGCTGATTAATCACAAAATTTACTGTTTTTCTCTAATGGTGCATTTCATTTTTTTCAGAGCCAAGCCATCTCTTCTATTTGATCTCTATTCTATTTATTTATATTTATTCTATTCTATTTCTTTTTTGTTCTATTTCTATTGTTGGATGAGAGTACACAGTCTGCCTTGACTCACCGAAGATTTGTCTTTTAAAATTTGAAATGCATCAACTTGTTTTGGAATCTGGCTGTGACTCTTTGAATCAAAATTGAGTCGATTTGAGACGCTTAAAGATTCCCTCCCCCTTCTCTACGTCCTCTGTCTCACAACTTAATTTGTTCCTTCAGTTGTTTTCATTTTCATCACAAAGTGCTTGCAGTGACTCACCACTTACTTTCTCTTTTTTTTTCCCCCTCCCTCTTTTGCGTCGGCTTTTTAACTATATCATAGACCTCTCCTTTCTTCCCCGGTGGAAATTGTCTGCAGAACAAGCCGTACTGTGCTGTCAGGGCCATTCATTGAAGCTTGCAGTATTGATTGGTTTATTATAGCTTGTCTCTAGAGTGGGCCAGTTAATTATGGATCGCCTCTTGTGTTCGGAGGCGCAGTCATTGCAAACACAAACCACACTGCCGATCGATTTGTGGCCCTCGTTTGACCCCGGTCTCAGGTGACCGAAGGAGGGCTTTCATCATTCAAGCTGTTGCACATGGCGAGTCATACAGGAGAATCACTGCTTTCCTTTTTTGTACCACCGGTCCATTAGCGTCATCTTGTACTTGAAACACTATATTTTCTTCTCCGCTCCATTCAAAAGCTTAATGGTGTGGTTATGTATCCATTTTCTTTGTTAGACACTGTTAAATGCACTGCTGGGTTGGCTGAGGTAAAGTCTTTTATGCTGTCCCTGCAATTATTGTCTGTGCAAAACTTTTATAACGCATTATCTCTTTCTCCATCTCAGGACCGCTCCTGTGAGATTGTCGAGGACATGGAGGCCAACAAAGTGCGGAAGATGAAGAGACGAATCTGTCTGGTGCTCGACTGCCTCTGTGCCCACGACTTCAGCGACAAGACTGCCGACCTCATCAACCTGCAGCATTATGTCATCAAAGAGAAGCGATTGAGCGAGCGCGAGGCCATCGTTATCTTCTATGATGTGGTGAGAGTAGTGGAGGCGTTACATAAGGTGAGCTGCCACGGTGAACTGGTTTTAAAGCCAATAATATATCAAAATTGACCATTTCTATTTTTCGTTTGTTTTTCATCGGATCCCCAGCTTTTTCAATTGGCAAAAATGATTTTTAGTTTCATTATTAGTTATAACTAGTGCTGTCAAAATTAGAGCGTTAACGCATGCGATGCCCATTTTGTCGAGTATCCATATAAGAGCAGTCTTAAATTAGTTAAATAACATCTTAAATGAACTTAAAGAGTTGTGAGAAAATGAAATGGTTATCAGATCCGCATCATATTCAGCAGGGGTAGGTCTTAAAGTGACACCAGCCCAATAAACCAGTTGCTGTGATGTCTGTCATTAATGTTAATCAAATAACAAGGTAACAGAGAAAATTGTAGCTTTAACAAGGATTAATCTATTTAATTGGTCATTTATGCAGTGAAGACTGTAACGTGTTTGACAACTTTGACAATATCTTTATATTTCCTGTTAGACAGGTAGGAAGGCCGCAGGTAAATATGACATTTATTATAATGGGTTTGTGTGAAGATTGTTTTAAGTTAACTTAAATTAGTTTTTTTTTTCACAATTAATTACAGAAAAAAATGTGCGATTAATTAGTTAATTTTTTTTTTAATCGATTGACAGCACTAGTTATAATTTGATTGCAATGCCAGTCACATTGGATTCAGTTTATTTTATTTTTATTTTTAACTATATTTTTATTATTTTGCTACTGTTTTTTTTTTTTTTTTTTTTTTTTTTTAAACTATGGTTTCCAATGGATAAAATGTATAAATGTATTTTTTGGGAAGCTTGTCATTTTGCAGAAGTAAAATGATTGCATGTGCCATTTTATGTTGATTTTAATATGTGAGACACCTAAGTTAATGTGGTGGATGATGCATGTCAATTTTCTGTAATATACTGCTATGGTGATTTGTCAGTTTGCATGCTCTCCAAAGTGTAGCCCACATCTTCAGGTATATGTTGTAACCGTACACTGTTCTTACCGTTTTAGAAGAACATCGTGCATAGAGACTTGAAGCTTGGAAACATGGTGCTTAATAAAAGGTAAGATGTCTTTCCTCTTCCTTTTACCTGCTGTGCTAGTGGAGTTTTCTGTGCGCTCAGCTCTCTGTTGGGGTTTCATGGAGCACCGTCTGGCCTCATTGACCCGTCTCCTCTTGAGCTCTTAGTGAGAGTGTGATTCATCCCCACAGGCTGAAGAGGGAGGGGAGGGAGCAGCGGGAATCTATCCCAGTTAAAACGAACAGGCGTGGAACGTGCCCCTGGTTCATTCCCTGGAAAAAAGGAGAGGGTGATGGAGCCAGGGAAGGGGGGGTAAAACCGCACATGCTGGCTTGAAGGCATCTGAGGTCGGCAAGCATTGTGAATCAGATCGGTTTAGTGGAATTCCCAATCCCTCATCCATAAAGACCCTCTCCAAACACCATATGTGCCGTGTGCATGTGTGTTTTCTGCCGTGCGTGTAGAAAGGGAAGGCTTCTAAACACAGTTCTGTTGTCTCTGCCATTTCAAATGTCCTGAGGAACAAGAGAGTTACTGACTAATTGAAAATCCTCAGTTCTGCCTGTCACATTTGCCAGCATGTGCTGCTCGCCACCGAGTTGTCGCATATTGTAGCTTGGTCACATAAGTGCCCAGCTTGTCTAATTACGAAACCCGTCACACCATATAAGCTCAGTGGCATTTGTAGAGAGAGGAGAAGTAGGGCTAGTTTCTTTCATCTTCTCCTCTCCCTTGTCTCTTTACGGGCAAAGTCTGGTTCATTTGACTAGTGTGATCGCTCAAACGGTTAATTTAACCATCCCTGGCCCTCTTGAAATGGTTCAGTTGGGCTCGGTGTGCATATAGTGTAATTGCTAACAACGCTGGAGCATAGAACAGCTTCTACATTTGTGTGCAATATTGTCATCATTACGACAGCAAACATCTTCTATTACTACTTGGACAGTGCACTTTTAAATTAATTTAAATCGAGTATATTTAGGTTTATAGCAGGTCTGGTTCTCACTTTATTGATAAACAGGAATTGTAGTTGGTGAGTAAAGCTGCAAATTCCTCCATCAATGTCAGCTGTCTCCATAATATTCTTTTGATACGTGCAGCACAATCAAGTGAAAATCGCTGCGTGGGATAAATGAAAAATCTCTTCAGTCTATTAGCACAAGTGCTTTTCTTCCGGTTTTCTTCAAAACAAAAAGTTGCATCATAAATGACGCAAGCATGCTCCGGCCAGGGCACGGTACAAGGCAACCGTGCCTAGTGTGAGTACACCCTTACACTACCTTTCAAAAGTTTTTATTTTTTTAAAATAAAAAAATATATATATATTTTTTTAAAGAAATAAGCAAAGATGCATTAAATTGATCAAAAGTGGCCGTAAAGACTTTTTATGTTGTTAAAAAAAATGGATCATGGTTTCCTCAAATACACTTAAGATTGGACTAATGGCTGCTAAAAATTCAGTTTTGCCACACAGGAATAAATTCCATTTTAAAATTTTTAATTGTAATAATATTTCAAAATATTACTGTTTTTACTGTTTTTGATCAAATAAATGCAGATTTGGTGAGCATAAGAGACTTCTTTCAAAAACACCTTCAAGAAAACCTTATCAATGCCAAAATAAAATGGCTTTTTTTTTAAAACTACCAAGATGCAATTATAAATATTCTCAAAAGAGTTGGGAAGTTATGAAATAAGAACATTGAGTAACACGTGAGTTTTCATTTATGCCTGGTGTTTTTTTTTATTTCCTTATTTTTCTCGTCTTAGTATCTTGCATGTGCCATTGTTGAGTCAAGCATTTTAAGCCTTTTCCATGGGTGTCAATTAAAACGACCAGTATTGCATTGCTGAACGGCACAAGAAAACATCCACACGTATGCACACTCGTCACTGGACCCTATGGTGATGAAACCGAGCAGTCTGGTCTGTCTGCTTCAGTTCAGCAAGAGAGCAGAACACTGTGTCCCAGCTGGAGATAATACAGCCCTCTGCCAAAGGATTCATAGCTCAGAGCTGAGTCACACTCATGTAACGCTGGCAGACCTCTCTCTCTCTCTCTCTCCCCCCTCTCTCGCTTTTTCACTCTCTAAATACCCTTCTGATCCTACTGTCTGTGTGACCCTGCCCAGCCGGCAGACTGTTGGATTTGGGTGGAATGGAAAGTACTCAGTATTAGTCATAAGTGGTCCATGACATGATACTTGGGCCTTCAAAAATGACTACTGAATCTGGTTCTGACATGTAATATCTGTGGAGCTTTCTGCATCTCTCCAGAATCAACCTGGGAAGGCTTTGTTTATTATTAGCATTTTGTCAATAACTGCCATGTAGTGCAGAAGCTTCTTTCACATTTCACAAGCATTTGTTGCCATCATTTCGTACCTCTTTTTCACTCCTTCACAGCTTACACACTCTGCTCTTCAGGGAGCACCATATGGCTGTCACCATCAAGACTCTATAAAAGTGAACAAATTGCCTGATCTGCACATTTGCTTTCACTATTAGCTTTGTTCCTCTTACAGCACAGATTGCCCAAGCAAAGGAACTCCAATACCAAACAATTGCATCAAAATCCCACATTAACCTCACCCAGCAGAGGCAGCTCTGACCGGATTTCAACATCGAGACTTCCTCTTGCGCTTAAACCATTTAACTTTTCCCATCAACAGGGGCTAATTTTAGTAGCACTGAGAGACCGGGAGGCTTCTGGTCTCTTCACTTGAGCAGGAAGAGGAGAATGAGCAATGAGAATGTCCTGAGGAGAAACACTTGCTGACTTTTTTTTTTCTTTCGGGAACCAAAGCAGTTAAAACAGTCATGATGAAACCAGATAAAAGCTTCCATTTAGGCTAAAACTTTTATGAAAATTGAAACTAGCAGGAATTAGATGCTGCATGTAAAGAACGACATGTAAGACAACCAATTTGTGGCATTTAGGAGCAGGTCATTTGAAAATATTGACAACACGAGAAATTGCCATGCAAAAACGACAGTCGTCTCCGTGCAACACAAACTATTTTATGTGTTCAAATGCTTTAAAACGCACAAATTGTCAAAGAGTGTGAGCTAACTGGATCTTAGTGGATCCAGTTCATAAAAATACTGTTGATTTGTTTTAGTTATTTAAATTGACTATTTATACACCATTAAAAGTATACTGAAAACTAACTGGTACAGATGCTGTGTAGAACGTATAGCATTTTTCCCCATATAGTCCATTGTGACTAATTTAGCCTCTGTTTTCACTTATAATCTAATTTAATCATGACCCTCCTTTTTAAATGAAGATAGTAATCAGCCTTAAACCAGTAAGAAATTCTGGGAAAAACAACGCTTCTGAAACAAGCCTGTTTGTAACTGTTAGGCGTAAGTGTGACAGTCACTTTCAGGGTGTGAAAGTGAGAGCGTAACTGGGGAAGCATGGGAAAAGAGGATGTAGCTGAGAGATGTAGATGTTTTTTTTAGAGGGTTTTTTTTTTTTTGATTGAAGGGAGATTACAGCTGTTGACTGTGTGAATTCTCACATTGGAGGTCCCTCAGTTCAGCTCTGTCAGCTGATGCGTTAGTTTTGCTCATTGTAAATGTGAATGCATTTTTTACATGAAAGAGTCTCTGTGTATGTTGGTGTGCTTGTTTTCATTGCATGCCTGTCACTGAAAAAGTGCTGTTCTTTCCTCTCTGAGGTACAAAGATTAGTCATCCCTGAGCTTGTGAGAAGCCACAGGTGACTCACTTGTTTGTCAAGTGCAGTCACGGTGTGTTCTGTCATGTTAGGTTCTGCTTTCTGGAAAGGCAGAATGGCTCCCTGCCACAGATTAGATTTAATGACATAGACAAAAATATCAGAGGCATGTTTGCACAGATACAAACACGACTCACCTAACAACAGTTAGAGTTTCGTTTTGATAAGCGTAATATAGTGTAAAATGTGTGTGTTTATGTATATGTGTTTATTCCACACTAATCCAGACAACAGAAATGAATTGAATAGAGGATTTCGGAGGGGCTCTTTGAGGGTGAATCTAAAAACTTAAATATATTTGAATCGCAATCCAAAATTCAAATTAATTTAATATTTTAGCATTTAGAATTTATGCCTTTTCTTTAGTACAAAATAAGTTGTCATGTAATGAAAATGTTACGGTGCAATGAAGCTTAAAATTTCTAATTTTCTTTTTTCACTTTTGATTTTGTGGTAAATTATGTCCTGGACTTGTTTACATAGACACATATAGATTTCACAAGCTGTCTTGTTAATAAACAGAGCAACTTTATGCGGGAATTCATGGATGTTTTTTGACGTCATCGGTGTTTGTGTGTTGCAGGACCCATCGGATCACCATCACAAACTTTTGCCTTGGCAAGCATTTGGTGAGTGAGGAAGATCTGTTAAAGGACCAGCGAGGCAGTCCGGCCTACATCAGCCCAGATGTCCTAAGTGGTGAGAATCCAGCTTCTCTGCTTGAGCGTGTGTGTGTGTTTATGTGTGTGACTCACATGACTCACCCTCCATGTCACCACTGTAATCAAAACTCATAAACCCAACCACCTACACGGCCCTAATCAGGACAGCAGTCACAAACCGTCAGCATAGATGAGCAATAGTTACATTTATTAAAGTCATTATTTGTGTTGTGTGCCGCAAGACATGACCTGTTAGCTCATCAACGACTCGATACCAAACTCTTCCTTTAAGCTTGTTGTCATGGCCTCGGGCAGATCTCGGCAGCACAGCGGATAAAATTAACAGCGGTCATATCACAAGGTTTATCTTTCCAAACAATCTCTTTGTGTGGAACTGAAGCTCACTCAAGTGATATAATTTCAGTACATGGGACTCGCTGTTTATCTTGTGTGTCAAACATTTATGTAGTCAAATGAGGTATATGTATGTTTATAGGTATAGGTACATTTAAGTAGTCAAAAGAGGAAATATTTGGAGTTTTTTATATAAAATTTTTAGTTTCTAAAAACACGTGTACAGAAATACGTATGGTGGATGTCTGTGGAGTGTTGTGCGTTTTCAACGTGCAGCTTCATTGTAAGTACATAACTGTCAGCACATTTTTATTGTTTTTCACAATCTTAAAAGTGGCTAGTCAATATTGTTTTTGGAGGTAAAAAAACAACTGTGTTACAGATGCTGTCAATTGTTCAGCTTATATTTTATATTTAGCTTATAATATAAAATATTCAAGAGTCTTCAGCAAGTCAAATGTTGTATCATCCTAAATTGTTGTGGAAAAAAATGGAAGTTACTTTCAAGCCAAAAAAGCTTAAAATAGAAACTAGAAACATTTCAGCTAAATATCTCATTGTCCCTCCCACAATAAAATGTATCAAGTACAATTAAAATGAAATGTAATTATATTAATCTCTCTGGTTCTTTACATTGCATAGCAAATTTGCAATGAAATTTACAAAGTATGTAAACATATTCATATGGTTTCAAAAGCCTGTGCATTAAAGCATCACAGGCTTCTGTCTATTCCGAAAGGAGGGTTGCCTCCTGAGATACTTAGTTTTTTGCCTAATTCAAAGACTGCATCAGCTTAGTGAAAAAATAAATGAAGCGTCATTTATAATTAAGTACATGTATAATTAATTCAATGTCAGTTAAACATTCTTAAAATTACTATTTTAAGAAAAAATGTGTGTACTGTGTACGTTTATGTCCCATGAACTGCGAGTACAGAGCACTATTTATATGAAAAGTTAAAAAATCTCTGCTTTCGAATCTTTTTCATTTCGTTGATGCACTAGCAAAAATATCCGACAACCGACCTTTCCAAAACTGTCTTTCATGTGTTTTCGGGGTTTTTCCGAGATCTCTGTGGATGTAGGCTCTGGTTAGATGGTGCATTCCGAGCATGCATGTTAAATAGAGGTGCAGTCGAGCTCTTGTTTGTGGTCTCCATTCACAGTAAAATGACAAAGAAACTGGGAGTAAATCAGCCAAATATGACAGCAGAACAAAGGGAGAGCTGCTTCAGTGAGTCATCACAATGAGTCATGCAGAGAGGAACTACTCTTCCTGCTCTCTCTCCCTATCTCTCTCTCTCTCTCTTCCTCTCACTGTTTTTCCATCGCTCACTCTCTCTCTCTCCTCTACCTCTCTTTCGCTTTCTCATGCGTAGGGTCAAAGTAGAAAGAGAGAATGTGTACCTTACAGAAAAATATAGCATGCAAATCAAGCTGTTTACCAAACAGAAATGTACCCAATTAACCCCTCTTTTAAAACAAGTTCCCATGACTCATTTGTGCTGTTCATGCATGTTGTTGTGTTCTGTTGCCCATTTATGGTGGTAAACAAACCAGCATGGTGAGTGTGAATAGGTTTTGGGGGACTATAAAGATGTGTATATATATATATGCTCTGCTTTATTAAAAAAAGAAAAGAGAAAAGAATGGTTTGTTATGATTTAATGTTCTTAAGGTAGTTAGTTCATTGCCTGCCAAACAAGTTCCTTTCAGTTGTCTTGTCAGACTAAATGAGTCTTGAAATTTGATACTGCACCAAAATATTTTTGCATTCGTATCTATGTACTTGTGTAGCATTTGTTACTGTTCCAAGATAAAGTTCCAGTCTGACTGAACAAGCAAACTGTTGTAGAGCTGCCTGCTGAAATTGTACTTTGTGTTTTCATGTAGGTCGTCCATACCGCGGTAAACCCAGTGATATGTGGGCGCTCGGTGTGGTGCTGTTCACCATGCTCTATGGCCAGTTCCCGTTCTATGACAGTATACCTCAAGAGCTCTTCCGCAAGATCAAAGCAGCAGAGTACTCCATCCCTGAGTGAGTCTCTCCATTATCTCTGTGCTTTCATATAAATCAAATGTGTTTAAACATGTTAATTAGCAAATATTGTGTTTGCCCTTGTTTAAAAGGATAGTTCACTCAATTAGTGTTGTCAAAAGTACTTCAATACCAAGTCGGTACTGAAATTTAAAAAAAATGTGATGCTTTGAGCGCTGTTGAGCAGATTCATAAACACCTCTGATTGGCCATTGTGTTCACGCGCTCAACATATTTGTATGTGATTGGCTACAATGATCACCGCTTCAAAAACTTGTTGTAAATACACACCAGTGACGCTCTTTATCGAGAATTTACACAGATAAAGCGTTACACAGGTAAATCGTCCAGTCCGCTGATAGATGCCTACTCTCAAACGCTCCCGGTGTTGATCATTGTAGCCAATCACAGACATATCTGATGAGCATGTGAACACAATGGCCAATCAGAGGTGTTTACGAATCCGCTCAACAGCGCTCAAAGCGACTTGGTGTCGAAGTCTGTACTTTTGACAACACTACACTCAATAATGAGTGTATCAAATTTTTGATCATTTTATGGTTCTTTTGCACCCTTGAAATCACCAATACATTGTTAAAAATGTATTTGTGTTCCATAGAAGGAAGTCATACAGGTTTGGAACTTGGAACTTTTTTTATTTTTGGTGAACTATTTCTTTAAATGAAAGCTGTGAAAATGTTAATGGATGTGTCTTTGTGCCTGTGTCTTTGTGCAGGGATGGACGGGTATCAGAAAGTACGGTGTGTTTGATCAGGAAGCTTCTGGTGCTCGACCCCCAGCAGAGACTCACTGCCACCGAGGTGCTCGAGTCTTTGAGCGCCATCATCGCATCCTGGTGCGTCTCATCTGATCTCGGCTTTATAGTTTTAATTTTAGCCAAGTTTTTTTTTTTTTTTTTTTTTTTTTTTTCCCCCCCAGAGTTCACATAACTTCTTAGGAATTCATGTGATGGGGTGATGTCATCTTGGGTCAGCAATGTTGTCTCACCACATTTTTGCAATCCAGTGCAGTTTTCAATGATGCATTTAAAGGCCCTTGGCTATACATCTGAAAATTCCCATTTGTCATTGAAAGATTTTTTTTTTTTCTTTAAACAGGCAATCTGTGTCCTCGCTGAGTGGCCCTCTACAAGTGGTGCCAGACATAGACGATCAGCTTAACCACCCCGAACATCTTCAGGAGGTCAGTACCACTCGTGGGATTTAGAAGTGTATGGAATTTTATGGGTGAAGGGCCTTTTTTTATGAGAAACAAGGGCCACAGGTTGACTTAAAATTATTTAAAATAAAATAAAATTATATTAAAACAATCTAAAAAATTTAACTGATTATATATTATAATTGCATATTACTTATAATTTATTTATGAACTGATTTTACTTGTGTCTTATAAATAAGGGCCAAAATGTATAGTTCCTCTGGTAGCAGTGAATGAAATGGTAAAATACATATTTTCAAACAGGTTTAGTGAACACAAACTCTTCCACTGGTCAAACAAACTGATAGTTTCGCACTAAACTCACACCATTCCTTGGTTTGCTCTGCTTGATAATCCTGCCAACCTGACATTGTTTAGAAAGTGCCAGTGTTTCAGCCAACCAGTGGCTTGCTTGCAGTTGTCTTTGCTTATAAAGCTGGAATTGATAATAATAGAAACTCTTTAAACAGCATTACTATGATGAGGTTCTTACTGGCTCTTATTATATATCCTCAGGTGAAAGTGACAGAAGAGTCGTCTCAGTACGAATTTGAGAACTACATGAGGCAACAGCTCTTGTTGGCAGAAGAGAAGAACACTATCCACGAGACCAAGAACTTCCTCAGCAAGAGGCATTTTGGTAACGTGCCTCCGGTGAGGCGCCTTGGCCACGACGCTCAGCCCATCAGTCCTCTGGATGCCGCAATACTGGCCCAGCGCTTCCTCCGGAAGTAGCACTGCCATTCTGTCACCGGGAATGGAGCGAGCCTCGGAACTAGGCGCACACCTGTATGTACATTTGCGTGTGAGAGTGTATGTGTGCGTGTTTGTAAGCACACAGCACGAGTCTGGCAGACACAAACAAGGGCCAAGGAACAGCTCAGTGCTCTGTTGCTCCATTCATCGACACAGGACACAGACTCTGCCTATGGGTGGCACACAGGTCTAATGAGACTCTGACCACCAACACCACCTCCACCATGCCAATCCTTGCCCAAATCTGACACACACACACACACACACACACACACATTTTCAGCAATACCCCAACAGAATCATGTAGCAGATCACACACAACCACCCCTCCCCACCCACCTCTCCCCCAGCACTTTCTACAGAAACGCCTCGGATCACACGATCAACCCTTTCGTTCTGTTCCCCTCAACCAGTTTGTCTGTTCCGCTCCCATCTGTATCTATGACTGCAAATCTACCTCTTACCATTTTTCTATCTCTTTATTTCCTTCTTTCTTGGTCAGTTTTTAACAATGCTCTCCGTTCTAATGAAAGCAGGACTCCTTATGTTGAGGGGGAGACAAGCACAGGCTCAAGAGCATTAGCATTGTGGTTGTGTAACTATTCTGTGTCAAAACCAGTGATTGGTTTTTCCTCAATCTAAATAAGCTTTTTCCATCCTCTCCTACAAAAACGGTAGCATTTTAAGTAAGATTATTCTCTTTTTTTGCCATTGAAGATGTTAAGTATCACAAGTTAGAAAGCTAATAACCTCATATTACTGAAATCATAGCAGCGCATGTTTCTCGTTCCTCTATTTGATTGGGTTTCTGTTGGCAGCTAGCATCTGTCTCTGGATGCGTACAACCAAAAGCTTAACTTGGCATCCAAACCGGCCGATATGGTACGTTACTCTCCCCTCTTGCTTTCGTCCGGTCAGAAGGCAGCAGAAAGCTCAAGGCTACCATTTCCTGTGCATTCGCCCAATCGTAAACAGAAATGTGCATTTAATCATGTGATATGCCACTACAACGGACATTTAAAAGCTGAGCTTGGTGGTACTGTCATGGATTTTGGTGTGTATCACACAGGGACTCGTTGCGGGGTTGTGCTTGGAAAAAGATGAGGTATGGGACAGCTGGTGATGGGATGAAACTGTCAGGAAGCAGGGCGGCTGAGCCGGCAGTCATGCGGAAGTCTAAGCCAAGATAAGCCCCATAAGCACAGCCCTTAAACCCTCCTTTCCTTTTGTGTCCCTCCGTCTAGAGCGCTCACCCTCTGATAGCATGCCAACAAGCCATCAAAGTGCATCTTCTGCCATGTCCTCTATCTCCGGTGCTTTCGTTCCCCACACAGATTTCAGCTGCAGCTCAGGGATCGAGGATTGGCCGCCGCTAGGGAACGTTTTTGGCCACAGTGATACAAAGAAACCCGTTGCATAGGGGACTGTTTTGTTTTTTAATTTTATTCCCTCACCTACCCCTCATTTCCATGTATGGTTATTAAATATTTCAAGCTCATCAGGAAGGAAATGCCATCAAACTCACTCCTCTTAATCCGTTTCTTTTGTGAGAATATTGCAAGGAAACGGATTCTTAATCTCATTTGACTTTTCCAATCCCATTTAAGCTACCCCATTGTATAAAGCATAACTGTGGGATATCTTGCCTTAGATTATCGACAGATTCTCAATTCAACAATGAGCAGTGAATATGTACTTTTGATGCTAGAATATATCTTAGTATACTAGGCGGTTGGCTTGCATGGACCTGTGGCTTAGTTTGCAATGCCTTTATGTCTGGCTCCACTCATGTCATTATAGATGAAAAGGTCATTCAGTACTGTAGGTCTCTGAGCTCATGACTAGCAGCTTGGCTTGTCCTTTTTAATCTCCACTTTAATTTCCTCTCTCAAAGACATACAGCCTGGTAGTACTTTAATACCTTTTCTGTTTTCCTTTTAATTTATTTGCTGTTTTAATTAATCTGCCATAGTAAATGTAGAGATCATATATCACTCGAAAGCATTGCTGTGATCTCTCACGTTTTTTTTCCTTCTATCTTCAGTGAAGGTTTTGTCTTATTGACTCTTTCCTTTCTTTCTTTTTTTTTTTTTTTGAATAATTATTGCAACAATCCTGTCGGTATATTAAGCTACACTAATTAGGAGACTGACTTTGCATAGCTCTATTTTAAGTCAATGTGCACATTAGCATGACATGTAGAATCGATGTAGAGTTTATCTTGCGAGGTAAGGATGATACCGCACTCTGGCCAGTGTGAAAGACATCGTAATGGCGAATGGGCGTCAGTAGTGCAAAACCCAGTACAGGGTATTATTATTTTGAAGAATCGCACCAATGTTTCCACACAGGCCACCTTTGAAAGCATTAGTTTTTCCCACCTCAATGTGAATATATTTGGTTATAAAGCAGTATTGTAGTGGATAATATGTGTGACTTGATGGAGAGGAACTATTTGTGAACAAATCAAAGTCCTTTCCTTAGATACAAAAAGGAGTGCCTCAAGGCTATATCCTAGGTCCACGTAGAGTTCTCACAAAAGCCATTATATCATAGCAAATCTGTATGGTTGCAATATGACTGCTGTTGATGTGGTTGTTTAGTCTGTACCAAAATCCTAGATTAAAGAAATTTAGTAAATATTTCTGTTTAATATGCCCCTTACCTAAGTGACTGCAAACAGTGCTCCCCACCCCCCTTGCATAGACAGTTTTGTGATGTCCAAATTCTGTCTGCAGCATGAGAAGTGTACTTTGTTGAGCTCTGTATACAGTTTAAAAGCAATTAGTGCATGATTCTAATTAGCAAGACGTGCCACAAGATGCAGCAGAAATTGGAGTGGATGTGGGTGTTTTGCAAATGATGACTACGAAGACAGTGCAAGGGAAGATACTGAACATTAAGTTTGACTTAGAATTTCTTTTCTTTTTTTTTTGGGCCACTTTGTGCAGATGTTTCATAAATTGGGAGATTTCTCTTTAGAGTTGTTACTTTTTTGCATCTTTTACTAAAACTGGAAAATCTAAATCTGATGTTAAACAAAACATGATGAAACTTGTCAAAAGCCTGAACGTTTGATGTTGTAAGCTGCTTGGTTAGAATGGTGTCAAAGAAAAAAAACTGGGTAATTGTACAGAGATGAAAAACAAATTTGTATAAAAGACATATTTTTGTACTTCATCAAAATCTCTACATGCATGTCAGCAATAAAATTTGATATGGAAAATCTTTGTCTCTGTAGTTGAAGTGTAAATGTTTTTATTTATGATTTTGGTGTGCATTTAAATCTTTTTTTTTTTTTAACAATGCATCTCTTTAGTAATAACAGTATTAGACTTTGTTCCATTTGAAATAATTACTTTTAGTTTTTATTCATTTTAATTCCTTCTCAATATCTTATTTTAGGTGAAGTTCTCAGTATGTTTTTTGACAGTCTGAGAGCAAAAAGCTCACAACTGCATTTTATATGCAGTTCTGCCCTCTTGTGGTAGACATATGAAATTACTTCTTCTCAGACTGTCTTGACTGAATTAAATTGATTTGTTTGGCTGATGTGATTACTGAGAGGAGTTCTAAAGTGTTTGTTATAATATCCAGACTAACCCTTAAAATGTAACTGTGTGTATAAGTGTGTGTGTGTGTGTTTTAAAGACTAATCTTTCTCTTAAATGTTCTTTTCATCAGTCCGTTTCCCCCCTTTTACAGAAGACTTTTACTCAAGCACTTAGTCTGTGTTTGCGCACATTAATCATCTGAATGTTTGTGTAGATGTTGGAGCTCTTAGGTTGCTGGTCACTATTCACCTGCGTGCCAGAATAAGCTTTAATGTGGACCAAACCTTATTAGTCAAAGACTTGGACACATAGAACTAGTTTGAAGCAAACCATATCAGTTCAACACATGAAAGTACATCTCCCAGTAGAGTTGCAAAACCAACTATAGCCTAATAGTTTACAAGTCCCTTATCTGTTGAAAGCATATTTTGATAGCAATCACTCCCCTAATATATTCAACACATGTCCTCCTGTTTCATTGAGCGATTTTTAAACATTCACAATGCACACAAGGCATCCATATGAGCTGTTGAACAAAACTCTGCTCACAAAGCAAATTCTTCAGCTGTTTGTTTTCATTTCGCTGTGCCTGTCCCTAGTGTGCTCAAAACAACACATGGGAGTTTACATGCGAGCTCTCCAAAGCACATTTTTTGAACATCCTTTATTGATGATCTGATTTCCTGTGAAACCATGCTCAATATGATTTGTGTTGGTCCGGCTCCTTTATAAGACTCTCGTAACAGCTCCGTCTGCCTCGGGTTAATGTAGCTAATTTGAAGTGTTTGAATGATGTTACTGCAACCCTGGGGTTCAGTACGAGTTTTACGACTCAAAATCAGCTTCATTCAATGTGTGAACCGCTACGCCTTACAGCAATGCCCACATTAAAGACAGAGAACATTGCTGGCTAACTCAAGACACTGGGGTTAAATTGGAGACATTTATAGTGAATGCTTTGGTGTGGGTTGTGAAGCTCTTGTGTTCTGCAGACAGAAAAGTTTCCTATCTTTCCTATCTCGTCTTATAAAGATCAGTTAGCAGTGGTTAATGTTTTATTTTATGTTTTGTTTGGTTACATTAAAATGTTTTCATTTTTTTTTTAAAGTAATTTCCTAAAAATATTTTTATGCTTATTTTATTTATAAAACATCATTTTATATATGTATTCATTTATTTGGTTGCATGTATTTATAATTATATATTAATATATTAATATATATATAATATAATAATATATATTATTTAAAGGCACAATATGTACATTTTTGCCACTAGAGGTCACCTATTCAAAACAAAGGCATAGCTTGATGATGAAGAGACAGATATAAACCAGATGTTTAACTTATCCATGAATGAGGATGGATGCAGTGATGTTATAAAATCATGCCAGAATAAAAAAAAATATATACATTTATTACATTTTAAGATATTTTAATCACAAATTAAATGGCTGTATTGGCCTTTGGACGGTTAAACTGAATGAACTTTTGACACTTCAAAATCTTTAAAATACCTTTATTTGTAGCAAAATATAATTAATACCTTTTGGATTCAATAAAAGAAATCTAGTTCCTTACATACTTTAGATGTCATACCTTTGTTTTTATTATTATTAAAGGGATAGTTCACCCAAAAATGAAAATTTGATGTTTATCTGCTTACCCCCAGGGCATCCAAGATGTAGGTGCTTTGTTTCTTCAGTAGAACACAAATGATGATTTTTAACTCCAACCGTTGCGGTCTGTCAGTCTTATAATGCATGTCAATGGCAACACAATCTATAAGAGTCAAAAAAACATGCACAGACAAATCCAAATTAAACCCTGCGGCTCGTGGCGACACATTGATGTCCTAAGACACGAAATGAACGGTTTGTGTGAGAAACCGAACAGTATTTATATAATATTTTACCTCTAATACACCATGTCCAACTGCCTTGCACATCTGGTGTGTGAGGTCTGAATGCACTCTGATGCCGGAAGTGATGTCTCGCACTCATAGACATATATTCGCGAGCGATCACTTCCGTCATCAGAGCGTGTTTTCAGACCTTACCAACCGGATGCTGAAGGCAGTTGGACATAGTGGTGTTTTAGAGGTAAAAAATGATATAAATACTGTTCGTTTTCTTGCACAAACCGATCGTTTCGTGTTTTAGGACATCAATGTGTCATCACGAGCCGCAGGGTTTCATTTGGATTTGTCTGTGCATGTTTTTTTGACTCTTATAGATGGAGTTCCCATTGACACGCATTATACGGCTGACAGACCGCAGTTAAAAATCATCATTTGTGTTCTACTGAAGAAACAAAGTCACCTACATCTTGGATGCCCTGGGGGTAAGCAGATAAACATCAAATTTTTGATTTTGGGTGAACTATCCCTTTAAGGCCTTTGGACAAAAAAAAATTACCTGTCACGTCATTGAACCAGACAACACAGAGGTGGATGGAGGACAATAACTAAACAATAGCTCTAAAGGTATAATATACCAGAATGTACTATAATAAAATACACTATTAAGGTCTACATACATTTATGATGATTATTTATTTATTGTGTTATGCATTGGTTTGTGTACTTAATGCAATAAAGAAAAAAATGCATGAAAAAGGGGTAGTATTACATAATTCAAAATTCTTCCTGGTCACAACACTAAACCATCCTTAATCAGGCACTTATGATATACAGTTAACATGACATCATCATCATTACAGCAGACCTTACCTTTGCTGTTATTACTGTGTTGTCACGGTCCTTCGTTCGGAATATAAATAAATCCTGCACCCATCCATTAGTGAAATGTTTGTGGGCTTCGAGGGATTTATAGTTTTAAATTGTTCACTATATGCGCTTATACCATAAACAAGATAGTTTACAATAATTAAGTATGATGATTTAAGTAGCAATGCGGGGTCAGCACTCCAACTTACTGCAGTCAGCTCATACAGATCTATGTTATGAATGGATGACAATTTCTCCAAATAACGGTCCCTGGCATCTTTGGTGAGTTTATCGTGGTATGGCTTTTTCTCAGTCTTCCTGTGCTGCTCCATTTTTGCAAGTTATTTACTTGTTATCTCTACTCTTGTAATCTCTTTCATTCTCGAACGGTGCGTTCCAAACGGGATATATCGCCCTCCGAAGGGCACTTCGGAATGAAAACAATCATGGCCGCCATATTGAAGGGTCGTTCAAAACCGAAGTTCTCAAAACTCGCCACTTCAAAGAGCCCTGCTGAATGAAGGATTTCGAAGGGTACAACTGATGGACACTTCGGGTCTCCATGATCCTTTGCACAGGGAAGTTGTTTGACGTCACAGAATGGGTACAGGGGGCTCGGAGTTCGATCTTACCTATAAATGTATAGTATTTTTCTATAGCTACTGTAATATTTATACAAGTTAAATTTTGTACATTATTACTGTATGGTCAAAATGACATTGTACTTAAACAAAAATACTTTACAGCTCCCTTTATCAGTCCATTCAAATATTCAAATACATAGATACAGTATAGGCTACATTATATTTAACATAAATAAATAAACTAACGTTAAACAAAATGCGTGTTTTTTGTGGCGTTAACCAGCGTACAAAATGTGTGACAAAGGCACTTCCTTGATTGTCTCTTTAAGATGACGCAGAAGTGCATTTCAAAAGAAGAGTTTTTTCGACCCCTACACCCTTCATCCCTTCGAAGCTCTCACTCCGGAGGGTAAACCCTTTGAAGGGATTAAGGCATAGAGATGAGCCCTTCCGAATGGGACTCAGTGACAGTCAGCAGGGATACCAAAAATATGGTGCCGCGGTGACGTCACACACAACAAAATCACGTGTCTGACAAAGACCGATTTGGCCGATCACATGTGCTTTCAGTCTTCTTGAACACAGGATGCAGGGGATTCATGACAGGATACATTTGTTTCCCCCTCTGAGCAGCAGTGGAGTTTTGTGTTGTGTAACTCCCTGAATCTGTCTTGGTGACAGCTGAGTATGTTGTCTCTTGAGTGAAGTCTGACATCAGAGGGTCTTGGTGATTTCTATCAGACCATTCTTGTACCCAATTAATCACATATGATGACATGATGATGCACAGTGATCATTCACAGTCCCTAATCCCCAATTTCTAAGTGTAAACGAGAACATTCGCCTCAAATAATAGTTTTCTTGCTTTGTTGAATCAGGAAGGTCGCCAAGCTGTAATTGAAGTCTCTGTCGTGATCCTCCAGAGAGGATCATCTTTGTTGTCCATTCCATTCTTGTCTCTTCTCAGTACCCCATTCTGGGGCAGTATCCTCCATCCGACCCAAGAGCCCCATTGATTCCATTATCCGCTGGATGAGATCCAGACTCTGTCAATTAAAGCCTTCTGCTGTAGTGGAGGACGTGCTGAGTAACCTGCTGTGTCTCCATCTCAGGGGCCTTTGTATCCTTGACCTTGAGCGTATGAGATATGACCGCTCTCACTGCTTTCCCAAAAGCTTTGACACTGACTTATCTGCCACCCTGTAAGGTCTGAGCCTGTTTGCGTATGTGTATGTATTTACCAGAGCCTCATGGCCCACAAGCTTCTTACATGTTTGTTTCTTTATTAAGCTGAGGAATCCAAACTTAACTTTAACCTCATCTATGGCCTCGAAAGCCTTCCATGAATGGGTTACACAGTGTTTTAAGCATTGGTGGCACTACATTTCATGCACAAATTATAGTAACAAGTTTGCACAAATGGCAAGCCTCATGAAAAATGACTAAAATTAAACAGCTCATATAGTATTTAGACAATCAACATTTCTGAAGGTTTTTTGTACTCCATTAATGTAAAGCACCATATTTCGGCAGAAACTGTATCTTTCTGAACTTGTCACAGTCCAGGTACACTCATTCTCCTAAGTTTTTTCTTACCATGTCTGCTTTTCATGTGAGTCTGTATATTTGAGAAATTGAAAACAGGCTGAGAGTGAGGCTGTCTTTCTGCACTTGCCTGCTTACAGTGAACATCTGGTTTTGGGGAGAGAGTGACCTCTTCAATGGGAGCCCTTGTCTCCTCTGTCAACACTGAGGGGTGCCAGAGCTGAGAGATGGACAGGGATGCCTATATGACTGCATATGTATATGTGTCAGAGTGGATGGCCAGTGTGTTCAGTATACCCTGAGCATTCATTTTTTGTTTTGTTTAAGGACGCACTGGGAATTTTCAAAAAAATTCTCCCTGTTCTGGGTAATCTCAGAAACACCTAGCTGCTCAAAAGATGCTGTTCATAATGCATTAAACATGATTATATTCATGAATTATATTCACAATCGTATTATTAATCATATATATACAGTAAAGGACAAAAGTGATGTCTGGCCTAGGAAAATTGACATCTTTACCCTTTATTCAAATGATTAAACATTTTGTAAGCATATTGTGTAGTTGTGCTTGGAGTCATTTGTGATGATAAAATGAAACATGCCAAATTGTGCGGATATAATTTTGGCCAGGCTGTCATGCAATGAAATTATGAAAACATACAAACACAAGAGAGAACCAACAAAATATTAATAACTGGATTATGTATGCTTCTTGTGAGGTTTTTGTTTTTCTATGATTTTTTTTTTTTTTTTGCATAGAATTTTTTTTTTCCTTTTTTGCCAAATAATTTTGTCAGTTAAATTCCTTAACCAAGTTTTGCTCTTCCCTCATATTTAAAAATATTATAAAAATATAAAACGTTTTCCTCATATTTTGATGGTTTAATCAAACTTGAGTCATTAAAAACAAATTTATTTATTTATTTATTTACAGTGCCTGCTTGAAAGTTTGTGAACCCCTTGCAGAATTTGTGAAAATGTAGAGTAATTTTAACAAAATAAGAGGGATCATACAATATGCATATTATTTTTTATTTAGTACTGTCCTGAGTAAGATATGTTAGATAAAAATGTTTACATATGGTCCACAAAACAAAAAAATAGCTGAATTTATAAAAAATGACATGCATTTTGTATGATCCCTCTTATTTTGTTAAAATTATTCACATTTTCACAGATTCTGCAAGTGGTTCACAAACGGTTCCTAAGGTGTTCATAGTGGTTTGGTTGCTTACTGGTCAAATCCCCCCAAGATTCCATTATATTATGGTCCCTTTATATATAGGCTGGGATCACTCCTTCAGAGTGAATCTATGATAATTTCCATCTGTTTTATTGTCCACAAGGGAATATCTGATTATTTCAAAAACTAATAGCATACAATAACAGACCACTTGTTTTTCGGTTGTTCATGTTCACAGCACAAATTGTGCAGGACGGGTTATGCTTAACATTTATATTTAGGGTTAGATGTTTATCCAAATGTCCAGATTGAATATTAATACTATACAGTGGTTACCTGGTCATTTTTCCTGTTTAACAGGAAAACAGCAACTCTCTCGATCTCTCTGAACATAACTCATTGAAATCCTTTAGAGGTTACAAAGTGGCCAAAAGTGTGTGTATGTGAATGTATGTACTTTGAGAGAGAGAGTGATTACGACTATAACAGCTGTCCTCCCTTATACAGGGCAGGCACATCTCTATGGAGAGACTCAGAGGAAGCACAAGATCAGCTTCCAAGAGAACTGAAGAAAAAAAAAAAACATAAGGAAAGGCATCTAGAGCTCCATGTTGGATCAGTCCTCTCACCGCTGGGAGTCGAAACAAACTTTGGCAAAACACAGCATCGACATTCCTTTCAAACTGAAGGCAGGCAATCGTTGATGTGTAATAATGTTGTAGCCATGAGATGTGTTGAAAACAATGTTCCACCACACCCATGTCATTTTATACCCTGGCAACTGATAGTCTGTTGTTGTCATTGCCTTTGGCTCCTGTGCAAAGACAACTGTTGATTTAAACCGATGAATGACTGAAGATCTTGTCTTCTTTAGGGGAAAGAAAACACATTTGGTAAAAGCATTACACTTAGGAAACTGGGTTGAAATGAAACATGATTTTTCTTTCTTTTTAATCCTCTATTTGTTCCACGGGTTACCAAGGGTGTCTTATTGTTTGGGGACAAACTGCAGTAAATTATACAAAAATGGTGAAGCATTGCTAAAGTATGAACAAGCTCAGATGTCTATCATTTGAAATCAAGTCTTGCTGTGTGGCAATGAATGCCCTGGTAAGCCTTTAGAATTTCCAGTCCTCTAATTTTCCACGTACTTGCTTCCTGTTCTCCTCAGTCTCTCCCGAGAGATGGGGGGTCATTATTTAAGTTTCCTCTGTATCTTAAAGCAAGCTTTGGTGTGGGTGGCTGGAGAAGCCTTCCTCAACATGCTATAATCAGAGAGCTAAACTTCAGAGAACCTCATAATCTTAGTAAAGCCCATCTTTATAGGACATCAGACGCTGACAATGAAAACTGTGTATGTGTGTGTTTCCGCTGAAAGAGTTACTCAGCACCACTTCCAGTATTGGCACTGCTCTGACTTACCAAACAACCCTTCCAGTCTTTATGAGTAAAGCTTCCTGTTCTAAATCACAATGTGGTGAATATTGCTTTCATTTTGACTAAGTTGTTTCTGGTCGATTGTTTGTTGCCCCTCATGTAGCCTATTATAAAGTGACTCCCACTTTTCTGGAATGCTTTTTGCAGAGGAGAGAAAGAGAGGGAGTGCTTGGTGACATATACACCAGCCTAGAGAGGAATGGCAACTTATGAAGCTTTGTGGTAAACAGCTATTTTTACTAAGCTTTTCCTCTCCGGCCTCTCAGATACTGCTACATGCTCATCATGGGCTTATGTGGGAAACGCTAAATAGTGACGGGAGCTGTCTGGTTTTGGCCAAACCATGTTGAACGACAAACTGCCTTGCAGGGTGCAATTGTCCCTCTCCCAGCCTCACCACCATGAAACCAGGGTGGAGTACCAATGGCTTCTTTTGTTATAGTTTATGACCAGAGATGCCATTGTGACCTGCTTTTTGCCAACCACTGTGGGGATAAATTTAGAGCCCATTCCGGTGGTCTGGCACATAGAACTGAGCCTGTAGAAACAAATCCCTGCAGAATAATAATAATAATAAACATTAAATTACATGTTGGTGGTTCCCAAGAAAGAAGTTATGTGGTTGCTAAAAGTGTTTTGGGTAGTTGCCAGGCTATTGCTAGTGGTTTTGAAAGTTAAAAAGGGAAACATTTGGAAAGATGTTCTGGTGGGTGCCAGGGTGTTGCTATGTGATTGCTAAGGTGTTTTGAATAACCGAGTGTTCCTGAGGCTAGTCTATTTTTGCAATTGGTTTTAATGGGAGCAACGCATTTTTAAAATGCCAGCAGCATGACGAAGGCACTTAGCGATTGGTGTTTTTTACCGGTAGCTGAGGGTTGAAAAATGTTCAACTTTGAGTAAAACGCAGCACTAGTCACTGTAACTTTTTACCCAGACGTCCAATCACAGTGGACGAGGGGCGGGACAAATACAACATTGACTAACTGCCACATTCTGCTTGTAACAACGATAACAAATGACAACAACAAGCACATGTCTTCATCCAAAATTAGTGGCAGAGCAAGTACCCCTGACAGCAACATAGTGTCGGCCCAGATCTGGCCCACATCTGGTCCGCATGTAATCCACATGTACCATATGTGGGCCGGATCTGGGCCACATTCTGTTGCAGTCTGGGACATTGCATTGTGTCGACAATTTTAGAAAGAAACAAACTATTTGCAAAATCAGATACTAGTAACACTTCTGTAGATATTCTGTGTTATAGCACATATAGCTTCTCAACTGAAAAGAAAAAAAAAAACACTGTACCACCAAAGTGGTCGGAAGCGCCCTCAGCAAGGCGTTTTCAGGAAAGTGCTGGCTAAAAATGCTTTAGTGGACACATGGCCTGTTGCTTGGTTGTTCTGTGTGGTTGCCAGGGTATTTCTCATGATTGCTAAGGTGATTTGAAAGTTGAAAAGGAGTTCTAAGTGGTTGCCAAGGAGTTATATGGTTGCTAAGGTGTTCTGGGGTTTTGCCAGGGGGTTGCTATGTGGGTGTAAAGGTGTTTGAAAAGTTGTAATGTTATTTTAAGTGGTTTAGATGGTAGCTATGTGGATGCTAAGGAGTTTTGAATGAATTGTGTGCTCTGTGTGGTTTCCAGGGCATTGCTAAGTGGTTGCTATGGTGTTCTGGGTGGTTGCTAAGTGATTATTCGATTTAATATGGCTCAGATGCTCCTTTATTGTAAATAAATGTATTTTGTTGGGTCTTTTTGTGCAAATTTTATTGTCCATCAGAGAAAAAAAAAAAGTAAGTTTGATTTGAAAAGTAATAGCAACGAGATTTGTGGTGTCATACATATTTCTAGCACAACTGTGAGCAATAACAGTGATGCTTGTTATAGCATGCAAAAAGAAACCTGAAATATATGTGCATAAAGTATATATATGGGGGAGCTGAAAAAGTGAATGAAAGGAAAACCGCTCATATCTGCTTCTGTTGGTGAGTTCAGTCCAAGTTTTTTTTCCCCAAAGGTTGCATATATACTCAATAGCAGCATATTTGTGTAATGTGAGAGTGTGTGGGAGAAGCCAGAACTCTTTTCTGGGTGAGATATATGAAACACCATAAACCACCATCTGCTTGGATGGGATTTTACTGCATAATATTATGGGCTGTAAAAAATAAGTCCTGTGAGAAGTTAACAATACATTACAGAATTGACGGGTGGATGTCTATACCACATTCTGCCTTCTAATTCACGGCTGTCACAAAATCTTTTTTTGTAGGCTCGCCTACATTAAACTGTAATTCTTGTCCCATCTCAAAGTGAAGTCCAATCACTGTCTTTGGGGTATTAGGCAATCGTTCTGAAATCCTGTGAAATCAATAGAAGTGAAATCCAGTTCCTATGATGAAATAGCAGTAACCATAACACAATAGGATTTCACAAGTGTCCCTTGAGCACCCAGCGAGCTTCAAAGTGTGCAGTCATATTCACGTTACCTCTGGGGTCATCGTCATGCTTTTGAGTCATTGAGTCCCATACAGCTTTTGTACCATTTTTCTTTTTCTGAGTGTAGGCAATAATTTTCCAGATATCCAGATTTGTGATTTCAACTGAAAATAGAAGAATGCATCTTTAATTACAGCCATAGAAACATGAATTCTACAAAAGCAGTTTGATTACACAAAAGCTGTGTCACGTCAAGAAGAGGAAAAATTCAAAAGTTGAACAATTTATATAATTTCTCATAATTTAGAAGAAAAAATGTGTTCTAATGACTCCCATTTGAAGATTTTATGTTGCAGCACAAAATTTACATTTTCAGAAATCACGAAAAGATTGAGCCTTATGTTTAAACTATTTTTAACATTTTGTAAAATGAATAGTATTTGTATTAATATCATTTTGACAGTCTTCCCCAAAGCATCACACAGTTTAAAGCGAAGTTTTGACAATTGACCTCACAGCATTTGAGGAAAATGTTTCGTTTAATATTTCATGGTTATTCTTTAGCCATGTGTGTGAATGGTATGTTTTTTTAGAACTGAATAAATGACAAATAAATATGAATTATATTATACTGATATGACAAATCAATCTCATTTTACTTGCCATGTGGAAAATTCACTTTGCCATGCAAAACAATTTTTAGCATAAAAAAACTTAGCAGTTTTATCCCGAGGATCTAGCAATCATGGAGTCTTTCTAAATATATGGTCATGCGACACAAATTATATGCAGTTTGCTAGATCACCCACTGACACATCTTACCCCAGTCTCACCTAATTATAGGCCAACTTGTTTTTCTGGAATTGTATATTGGCTGTATATCATTTATGGGGTTGTTGCTAAAGAAATGTAACTCACTAGTTTCTTTTGGATATGAATAAACCTCTCTATTTTGCCAGATTATTGACTGTGCCATGTGCTTTTGCAAGGATGAAGATTTTGGAGATACCTACTCTGAAGAAAAAGGTATCTTTCTTTCGGACTGCAGGGTCTGTTGTATTTCTCATATGCAAACATAATATTCCTGTTGATGAATTATGTTGGCTATTGAAGTTCTGAATGAAAGTGTGATTTTGTTAATATCCTCTGTGAAGGGTGTTTATTTCCATATTTTTAAAGGCCAGAAGCTGCATTCATTTGTAAAAGATCCCCTTAATTTCCTGTCATAATGCATGTATTTGAAATATGTGATGGCTAAAGTATCTCTGCAGGGTTTTATGGAAGCTTTGCATAGTTCAGATTAAGAAGTCTGAAATAACAAGGATAGAGGAACTGTTTCAGTTTCAAAATTTCTGTTTCAAAGTCCACAAAATTAACCCGATAGCATCTTTTCCTGTGTTAATTCAATTCAGCTACCAAAATAGGGTGCATTTTTTTTGGAGTGTGCAGAACCGCAAAGCACTTTTGAAATATTATGTTTGGATTAAATCGCAAAAGAATTCAATACAGTGGAAAGTTCAGCTATCACAAGAATGAATATGTGATTTATATTAAGCTGGACCAAATATGCAAACAATTTGTCATTGCATGATGAAGAAATTTGCAGAAGAGAGAACCAATGATACATTTGGGAGAAGGAATGGAAACACATGACCTTTCTAAAAGGGAGGCAGCGAACTCTTAGCATTAGCCAGAGTCACAATTATTTTACCTTCTCCTCTGTTGGAATGGTTTTGTCACTTGGCTCCGGCCTTGAACTTGTATTGCACAGCCTGGGCTTTGGTGCTGAAAAGCTTTGCTGTAAAAAGAACTGCAAAGGATGAAAGTGGTCCTTCTGTTATATATTAGCTTCCTCACATGCCTTCATCTTCATCAACATGGTGGTATTTTAGCTGCAAGGGGAGTATTTCAAAATCCTGAAACTGTTTAAATCAGTGGATTCATAGGGTATTAGACCAGCAGGACCCAGAAATAGTTCACAATGAGACCAGAAATATCTATTAAGAAAGCAAACATTCAATTCTAATTTTATGTTGACTTTAAAGTGTATTTTAGGACATAGAACAATATTAAAGGGCACCTATTATGCCCCTTTTTACAAGATGTAATATTGGTCTTGGGTGTCCCCAGAATGTATTTGTGAAGTTTCAGCACAAAATACCCCACAGTTAATTTATTATAACCATTTGAAAATGTCATTTTTGGGGCCTGTTTTAAAAAGAGCTGTTTTGGTGTATACCACCTTAAATATAAATGAGCTGCATATCCCCGCCCTGCCTTTGGATGAGGGCGTAACTTGCATACCTATGGCAATAAACAGTCGGTAGAAGCAGAATGGCTGAGAGTGAGAGACCCGCTGTTTTGTATGGCATTCAGCCGTACATGTTTGAACCGGAATCAGACCCAGATGATGAAGAGACTCCGGCAGAAGAAACACAATTGAGAATGGAGCAGGACGTCTCTGAATGGTTATTTGATACATTTATGTACTTATAGAGTTTTAATCGCGTCCCCTTTGCAATTATGGATGTGCAACACACACACACACACACACACACACACTGTGATAACGTTCGCGCAATTTTTTGAAACTACAAACACAAATACTGTGATAACGTTTGCTAAGTACAAACGAAATTATATTTATGCGAGGGAACGGTTGCGTCATGTTGACATTACTTGTCGTACAGGTGCTTATGTGGCAAATGTAAGAAGATGGCTACAGAACCAGAAAATATATGCTGCAGGGAGATAGAACAGGTATTAATTTATTTACATTTGTAATTGTTGCAAAAAATAATACGTGACATAAAACTGTCTGACGCTATTTGTTGTATCAAAGGTTACAAGACGGATGAAACAACTTCAAGTCACTCCATCATGTATGGTAGACCATCCCGGAAACATACACAGTTTTTAATACAATATCTTTAAAAAATATATATATATACGTGTGGATACACACTATACAAACAAGGTTTAAATTATATACACAGACATTCTACGACAACAACAACTTTAGACGCATTTGTTATTGAACTGGCTGACATCGACTGAAATGACTATTTGCTCAAAAAACATTAAATACACTTACTTCTTCTGGAGGTGAAAACAGTCGGTCAAAAAATGATTCGCGCAAACATAAACGTATTTTGGAATTTTGAGTGGCGCATTTCTTTCGTAAATAAAATCCATCCACTGCGTTTTCAGTGGCTCTAATGTCGGAAGTAAGTCAAAACTACTATGTTCATTATTACATCCCACAACAGAACACTTATGTTTCTTAGGAGACATTACCGGTTGTCGTTGAAACAATGGAGGATGGTTGACCGATCACCGAGGGCGGGGTCTATGCCAAAACTAGATTGTCACCAGTGCTCACACACCAACACACATTTATGGTCAAACACCATGTAAAAGTGAATTTTGCATAATAGGTGCCCTTTAAAAGAAGTGGATTGAGGAAGTTTGGTTGTTTGTTTCATCTGAACCATGTATATTGATGTCTGCTGCATGTGGTTTCCCCTCATGTGTAGTTGTTTATAGCTGGTTCTGAGTCAATAGATTCCAGACAGGTGGAAGGAAGTGTCCCTTTTTCCTCTTTTGCATCAGCTGTGTTTACACTTGAACTCATAAATGGGCTACAAACCCATCTGGAGGTCTGGATGAACACAAACCCTGTAATATCCCGGTCCTAGTGCTACACACTTTGTGTTTAAAAAGCATTGGTCTTGAATAGATCAGAAGTTTCAAAAATGTCTCTTTGATTAAAATTTATTTGAAACTGTACTTTATTTAATTCACAGTTTTGACTAACCTTAAAGGATTAGTTCACTTCAGAATTAAAATTTCCTGATAATTTATTCACCCCCATGTCATCCAAGATGTTCATGTCTTTCTTTCTTCAATGGAAAAGAAATTAAGGTTTTTGAGGAAAACATTCCAGGATTTTTCTCCATATAGTGGACTTCAATGGGGTACAATGGGTGGAAGGTCCAAACTGCAGTTTCCAGACGAGGAATAAGGGTCTTGTCTAGCGAAACGATCGTTCATTTTCTGGTATATACTTTTTAACCACAAATGCTCGTCTTGTACTGCTCTGTGACGCCACGCATTACGTCAGAAAGGTCACGTGTGATGTAGGCAAACTTCAAAATCGTCCAACATTGTTGTTTTACCTTTTTTTTTGTAAAGGCCGTTTTACTTAGTCTTTGCACATTCGCTTTGTAGACACTGGATTGGTACTTTCGCCAACATATCGTTTGACCTTTCCAACATGATTACATAATGGTGCATCACAAAGCAGTGGAAGACGAGCATTTGTGTTTAAAATGTATATAAATTTTAATTTTTTTTTAGAAAATGACCGATCATTTCACTAAATAAGACCCTTATTCCACTTCTGGGATTGTGTAGAGGCCTTTGAAGCTGCATTGAAACTGCAATTTGGACTTTCAACCCATTGTAACCCATTGAAGTCCACTATATGGAGAAAAATCCTTAAGCATTTATCATTGCTTTAAAAATTAATTTCATAGCATTTTATATTACTTGTTCACTTGCTTATGAAATCTATCCATTTTAATTAACGCAACACCCGCAATCTAATGACTTTGCAGGGACAATTCAAGCAAATTAGCTTGTTTTTCAATTCCATTCCCAACCAGACCAATCATTTTAAAATTAGTGATGGGCACAAAGGATGCTCATAAGAACTGGAATGCCCATCATTCATCAAATTCCAAATCTCCCTGCCCATGCATGTTTGTCTATAATACAATTATTATACAATTATGCTTTCAGCTACCAAATAAATCAAGAGTACTCCTTTCAACATATTTTTACTCATTTTAAATCCATTCTGCAGAATTCCACAGATTTTCTCCACAAAATCAGTCAGAAAATGCGATTAAAAGTCCTCAGATTCCATTTGGGCCCTCTGATGGGTTTTAAATGTGCAATAGAGCTAGTTTCGCGGAAAACATAGTCATGGTGATTGGATGAGGCTGCTCTGTGCAGCATGTGAGCTGAACCATCTGCTTCATCATTCCACAGTGTGTAAAGAGAAAGAGTGCTGCTATCCATCACTGACCTGTGTGATCCATCTAACCTCTGAACCACAGCTGTGCGACTGGAATGAGCTGTGAACGAAGACATGTCTGTCACAGTCCTTTGGAGAATTTCAGGTTTGGAATCATAAAAGTATCCTTGTTAAATTGTACAGCGACAGGATTGGGTTATTTGTGACTGTTCAGTCAGTATGAGTTGAAATGCCCCATTATAGCATCTCTTGTTCATGACCATAGAAAGCAACAGCATATGGTGACTGAAAATCAAAAGAAGGGCTCATGGTTGATAAATGGTATGTTGAAGGTATTTTTCCCTGTAAGATAGCAATGTAAACAGCCTGTCAGAGTAAACGCAGATTACAAGCCAAGAAGATAAGTTAACACGGCTGCAGAATTCCACTGACCATATTTCTGCATTCCACTGTCACTGAGTGTTTCTTTACTTAAAACAATACAGCTCCAATACATGCTTAAAATGAACATTTCAGTCTAAAACAGAAGCTCTGAATAAGTCAGCTGGGCATGTTTGTTCTTGCTGAGTAGTTATTTTTTCAGATGAAGGGGGGAATAATGATTAGTCTTTTTATATAGAGACTAGAGTGATGTTTAAAGTGTCCTCACCTGTGAGAAAGCAGTTTGAAAGGAGATAGTGGGTTTGACTGATGTTTTCTTCATAGACAGATGTGCAGGCAAATGGCACCCTTTCAAAAGAAACACGAAAGTCTAGGTGTGTTCAGGTAATCACAGGCTACATATGCATTCTAACCACCAGGATTTGCATAGTATCACTCAGGAAACTCATTTATTATAGTGTTGTAGCACAAAAAGGTTAATCATTGTAAAAGCAGCCTGACATTGTGTTTGTAAGCCTCTGTTTTTCAATAATGTGACATTTCAGAGTGAAACAGGATATAGGGTGAAACAAATGCAGGGTGTGATTTGATTTTATCCTTTAGGAAATTATTTGATTTTAAAAAGGGACATTTATATTACAGGAACATGGAGAGGAAGGGTTGAAATAGGGCTGGACGATATGCCCTAAAATCAAAATCTCGATTAAGGCCGTGTGTCCACCAGAGCGTTTTTAGCCAGCGGAAAACTGTGAGCGCTTCTGCAGCGCAGCGTTTTTTTCCGTTGAGACGCTTTGTTGCTATGATACGGAATATCCGCGGCACTGTTACTTATAACTGATTTTGCAGGTAATTTGTTTCAGACTAAAAATGACAAGAGGGGCCGTTCACACAGAACGCGTTTTTCTATTCCAATGCGCTACTTTCCCATTGTTTTTCTATGTAAACACGCGCTTGACGGACGTGCATGACCGTTACGCTCGCGTCTCGCGTCTTTTGCAGCGCCTCACACATGAGCGCCGCGTTTTTAAGACGCCGTGTCAAGTTTAAAGAATTTCAACTTTTACATGCAGCGCCGCTCATCAATGTCAGTTCCAAAACAGTGGACCAATCAGAAGAACTTGGAGCGGGGCAAGCGTTGCGAGTTGGCATGGCAACTGTTTTATATAATGGCAACATGGCGGAGGAGGCGCTCATTATTATCTTATTTTCTTTTTTTCCATATCAAAACTTGTATCTGTAAATTCTGCTGTCTGCCCATTTCTATTATTACCGTTGTTGTCGTTATTGCCTCACGTCTCAAAAGCGCGTCTCGAGACTCTCGCGTTCTACGCTGCGCTTTTTTTAAAACCACTGCTGAGCGCTGCGTCTCGCGTTTTTAGACGCAAAGACGCGTTCTGTGTGAACGGCCCCTAACACTGTATGACAGTTTGTTTTTCCTTGTTTATTTAAAATATTCACAAACTTGCTTACCATGTCATCAACTATCTGATATTCCGATCCTCAAATATGTGTAAGTGAGAGTGTTTTGTCGTTTAAAAGCCTTTATAAATGATCTTTATCTTGATCTATAACGCGAGATGGGCGTCATGTTAGTCGGATCTACAGAAGGTGAATTCATCAGTTTCTCCCGAAATATATGCAAGTAAGTGGCTGGTGAACTGGAAGAATAATAGAGTAAACGTTGTAGTTACTTGGGGCCATTATGTGTGTCTGATATGAATAAATGTCGGCAAATTATATTTGAATGGATTCTATTGCTCCTTCCACCGATGTCTGACATCAGTGTGTATTTTATAAACTCAAAATATATTGTTTTAATGGTTCTTATGCGTATTTAAATGTCTGAAACCTTAAAAGAAACGTTATGTGGCTGAAAACACTATAGTTGTGACAAGAGCTGAGCGCGTCTGTCTCACAGCCAAAGCGCGAAAACACAGTTTGAATCTGGCAGTTATGTGACGTCGCTGAACGTTCGAAATACCATATGTGGGACCGTAGGCCTACGCCCAGGGGCACAAAAATAACAAATCCCATATGTGGGATTCGGGACCGTACCGCTCAAAGGGTTAATTGAACATTTTACCTCGATTTACGAATTAATGAACGATTATTTTGTTTTTTGTTTTTTTGTTTTTTGCCCTCATAGTTCACTGACAAGGTTTTTATTGTAAATATTCTTGACCATTAAATGTGGGATATTTTTTCCTAAAGAGTGCTCTGACATAACTTACTTTCAGCAGTTATTTTATCTATGGTTCGTAACATTTCTTCCAGATTTCTGCCTGTTGTAAATCAGATACAGATAAATTAGCACAGTACCAGTACATTTATTTGAATGCATTAAAGCAGAACTAAGTAACTTTTTTTACCTTCATAAATAGTTTTCTAAGTCCTTACGATGGTTAATTGACTTGTGGTGTGTTTGAGGCGAGCACTAACCCCCTCTGGCACGTCTATGCCAAAAAACAGCACTTGCAAGTTGAGCTGCACCGACCCGACACAATCTCGCATCATGTTCACGTTCACGCGAGAGTGACAAAATGCTTTAAGGTAATTCAAAAACAATGTATATATTATGACTTTATAAGACAATTTCGAAAATTACCCACCTCCATCGAGATTTCTTGTACTGTATTTGCAAAACTACTGCGCTGGTGAGCGTTGTAGTCGTTGTAGTCCAGAGCTGCACTTGGAGTATTTACGACAGTGTGATTCACTGAAGGAACCTGTAGGGGGAGCTTCGCAAATCTTACTGAGTTCCGCTTTAATGAGAGCGAACGGGGCTCACCACTTGCGTAGTACTGTCTGCTTTCATGCCGCTGACAGTCGCTGCATCCGAAATCGAATTCTTCTCTACTATATAGTACATGAAAAACAGTATGCGAACAGAGTAGTATGTCCAAATTCATAGTATTAGAAAATAGTAGGTGAAATGTACCCGGATGACATTACTTCTGGTGAGATTCTGAAGTGCGCATATGATGGACACTTTAGTATCCCATGAGGCCACAGGAGAGCATTTGTGAATGGAGTTGAAGGGACGTAAATGACAAGAAGGAAATACGTCACCTTCACTTGTGTTTTACTAAGGTCTACAATTACCCCAACCCTAAACCTACCCTTACAATAATGCAAATACAGTAATTAAATGACACAATATTGATGTGCTCATGCCCAGCGGCCATAGCTGTAGCTAGCTCCACTTGTGGAGGTGACGTATTTCCACCCTTGAGTGGAGCTCCACTCGCCCCCTTAGGCTGCAGCCAGCCCCTATTGGAACTGACACTCGTAGGTCATGTGACAGTAACAACATGGTGGATGTAGTACGTCCGAATTCATTCATTCTACACGCATTCATACTATATAAAACATACTTTTTCAATGGTCGTGAAGTAAATTTAAATTCAAATGTAGTACCTAAACAACCATAGACATATAATAAACAATAGGGCGTCTAGTGTATATTATAATGTCTATGTAAACAACAGTACGTGATTTCGGACGCAGCTAGTGACTGGACAGGGTGGAGTCATGTGACTCCACACACGGTAGTATGTTTTTAAGGGGAAAGTATTATCAGGATTAAATACATGGGACACGGGAAAATTACGTCGGTTAGCGGTTCTGAATTTTGGTTTCGATTACTTTTCGAATAATCGTCCAGCCCTAGGTTGAAAAACAGGATAAAATAAGTTGTTTCAGAGGTAAAGTGGATTATTAAATTTTGATGAAAGATTTTGAATTTAAACATTTTATTTTTTTGGAATTTTGTGAAATTACAGTACTAGAAAAAAACAGAAACTGTCATCTGTGACTCATTTGTAGGGGTTTCTTTTGATGCGGAATTAGATAAGTAAAATGAAACAGGCCTTTATGAGAGAAGATACCTTCGGTTTTAATTATAGAGAGACTCCCGAGAGAACTTAACCACAAGATACAGTAATTAACTGGCAGGGGCTAATGGCCGTAGGTTTACTGTGTGGTTACAGCAGTCCCAGAGTGCTGTGGTCCAGCTCAGAGTGTTTGTTTTAATGAATGTTGAGTCAGTTGTAAAGGAAGTAGAGGACATAGCATTGGGTCTGACCGCACCATGACACACGTTCCTGTTATGTGTAGCAGGAAGTTACTGTGCAGATTATTCAAATGTGCATCTACAAATGTGCATGTTTCTGTGTGGACCGTAGCTTTCAGTTCGTCTATTGACTGAGTTCTGGCTATATGCCCTAGAGTAGATAGTGGAATATCCCATCAGTCTGTTTTGTGTCAGAGGTTGGGCTTGTTTGGCCCTCAGGCAGCACGAGTAGTGCTGCTAACCTAACGCTAACCTGCAGTAAAGCTGCCATCCTGGCTCCTCTTGACTCGCCCCATCAGCACACCCCTGTAATATCCCAAAATAACATTGTTCACACACTGACTGCCCCCTGCCTGCCCTCGATGACCCATAAATCTGCAGCGCTGCTTCTCTTTTATAGGGCTGCTCGAGACTAAACATGCCACATGCACAGGATTTAGCTTAAAACACCTTCTGTTCTTTCTTTTGAAGCTGTAATTTCCTGCATTTGCTTATTTGAGCAAAGTCACTTGCCACAAAATAAGTGACTTTCTGATTGCACAGGCTTTATAGTTTATGCTGAGCTACAGGTCAGTGCTTCTGAGAAAAAAAATGTTGATTACCAAATAATTTCAACTCATTTTCTTAAAAAAGAAAGAAAAAAGAAGATTCAAAGTTACAGTAAGGCACTTACAATGTAAGTAAAAAGGGGGCAATTTTATATATAAAAAAGTCCTTACATTAATTATTCTGTTAAAATATGTGTATTAACTGAGTTGTGAAGTTGTTCTTGTCTTTTTTGGTCATTTTAGAGGTTTGGGTAGTATGTTGTCATCAGTGTTGCCAACTATTTTAAATGGAAATTAGCTGAACCCTGCTTAAAGTCCTTAAATATCACTAGATGAAGTAATGTGCCAACTGTCTGCACTTTGTATTTGAAAAGTCGTTTTTTTTTTAAAAAGTTGCTAATCTAGTGACAAAGTTGCTAAATTGGCAACACTGGTTTTCACATTAAAATCATGTTAACACTGTTATTATTTATGTACTATTGTAACTGCACTATTGAAAGAGTGAATATTTTAATGTTTATGAATTCGTCCCATTCCCTTTACATTTTTTTTTACTTTTTTGTGGTAATCAACATTATGCCAGAAATGCTGTCAGTTGAGCTTAACTTTTACTAAACTAGGAATACGCCTTTAATTTGATGTGGGGAGTATTAACGTCATCTCTCATTTATAAATTCAACATGCTTTTCATGCTCCAAGAATATGTCTTCTCACATCAATTAATTAATAAAAGAGAATAGAACCTGCCAGGTATATAATTACATTCTACATCTGTAAGAACACCCTTTGGGTGTCAGGAGTCAGACAGTAAGTCTAGCTCCTTGTACATACAGCGCGCTATAGCACAAAGGAAAGGATTGTGTGTTTTTACAGTGAGGATGTCTGTGAGGACAGTCATCCTTTGGGAGGAGAGTGGAAACCAGGAAGCAAAGCAACAGAGCAGCAGAGCATGGAGGTTGAGGGTGATCTGTGATGAGAATTTGACATCTGCTAGCCAGGCTACGTCCCATGGGGCATAAACAGTCAAGATTTGGGGTTTTATTCTCAACAAAGCCCTGTTAAAATATAGTTCACTTTAAAATTACAATTATGTCATTATTCATTCATTTTCAGGAAAAGGTTCCCTTTGTGTCCTCATAAATTACTATGAGATAATTATAAGAAAAAATACAGAACATTTTTAGATTCTTTTTGCTTCTAATGTGCAAGAACTTTTACATTAATCGTTAATTTTAAATGCAGGCATCAAAAAAGTAACAATAAATCAAATTAATTTTTTTTTTAAATGTACTTTTTTATTGAAATTTAAATAGGATACCATAGCTTTGGTGGAAGATTCAGAATTTTATTTTGTTCTGTTCAACCCTGTTACATTATCTTCACCATTTAAAAATGTTAATTTACATTTATTAATCATAAAATGATGATTTTACAGACATCTTTTTGACCACGTTTTTCTTAGTCTTTATCTGTATCTTAGAATATCAGTACTTACATCAGCATTGTCAAGCTAAATATTCTAAAAAAATAAGCCTAATGATCAGGGTGTAAAGTGTAGTTCTATGTCTGTTTTGTTTTCATTGTGTTTTGGTTCTGTTTTCCCTGTTCTGGTTTGTCCTGAGTTCCCTATGCTTTTTTGGGTATGTTTACACGTACAAAAAAATGGAAAGTTTTTTCATTGTCCAGATGATCACGTCAAAACGTTCCCTGCTCACACAGACCCGCGGAAATAACTAAAAACGCTGTATTATGCTGCTAGGCCAGTAGTTAGCAAGTAGTTTACTGCTCTCACAGTTTTCACAGATTTGCGTTTTTGTAGTTTACACAGAGACGATAACGGTATCATTTCCAAAAGCTTGCACTTTGAAACCCGTTTACAAAAGTTCGCGTTTTCAGGCCGCCAAACCATAAATGAACGGCCAAAATGCATAATTCGTTTTTAGCTGAAAATGGTGTCATGTAAATGGCCCCCTAGTTTCCATAGTTCCTAATATACGCACCTGTTCGTATTTCTGTTGATTACTCAGTCTGTGTATTTAAGCCTTCAGTTCATCAGGGCTGCGTTCAGCCCCGACAAAACGTTGCAAAACGGTTTTTAAACGGAAACGGTGGTGCGTTGAACACCCCGTTCTGATGACACAAGAGTTGCAACTATGGCAGCTGAGAAGGACATTCTTTGTGTTCTTTTTGAAGAATTTTCGGAGCCTGATGAAGTTGGTATAAATAGGTGTTTAATACTACAAAATACACTCGAATGTTACAGTCACTGCCCTTGCCGTCCTGAATAAAAGAGAACCTCCCAATCCAGTGAAAGGATTTGTGGAAACTTCTAATTATTGTGATACAACCCTTGGCTTGCATTTCAGGATGAAAAGACAAACATTTCAGGTGAAGATAATCCACTTCTTACCTTTAAGACTGTGTTATGATATATTATTTTTATTGTTTGTATTAATTAGGCTTATCATTATTGTTGATCACTGTTGTTGTGCTTTGATATTGTAATATTTACCATTATATAATCAGAGGAGTATAGAAAAGTTTATTAAAGTGTCACTTCTCAATACAACAGCAAAATATATAAGTATAGTATTTTTATATTACATTAATTCTCATTGTGCGAGCTGTCTCTTTAATACCGCGTGGTTTATATACATCTTGCCGCTGATTGGGCTGACATTTCTGACACGCCCACCAAACAAGAGAAAACGCATCTCAAACCCATTGAAGACCATTGCACACCATTTCAGGAAACATGTCGTTCAACCCGGAAAACGTAGCAAAATGTTGTGCACCGGTTTGAGCTTGAACGTGCCCCAGTTCTTTGTTCGATCTTGTTTACGTCTTTGCTTTATGTGTTTGTTATACTATTACTCCTGAAATCTCCTGCATGTTCTTGTTGGATTATTAAAGGGTTAGCTCACCCAAAAATTAAATTTCTGTCATTAATTACTCACCCTCATGTCGTCCCAAACCCGTAAGACCTTCATTTGTCTTCGGAACACAAATTAAGATATTTTTGATGAAATCCGAGGGTATCTGATCCACACATAGGCAGCAATGACATTGAACCTTTTGAAGTCCAGAAAGATATTAAAGACATCGATTAAAATAGTCAACGTGACTAATAGCTACACTATTTTTGTGGCAGAGCTTCAGTGTTTACGTCCAAGCGGCGGCTCAGTATTGGCCGGCTCCTGTGTCAGCATCACACGGCCAATACTGAGCCGCCATTCGGACTTGAAGCTCTGCAACAAAAATAGTGTAGCAGTATGACAGGGGACAGACAAATTTGTTTGAATAAAGTTGTTATTTTTGTTTTGTTTTTGCACACAAAAAGTATTCTCATCACTTCATAATGATAAGTTTGAAACACTAGTACTATTTTAATTGATGAATTTAATACCTTTCTGCCTCTGTGTGGATCAGACACCCTCGGATTTCATCAAAAATATCTTAATTTGTGTTCCAAAGACAATCTTACGGGTTCGGGATGACATGAGGGTGACTCCTTCATTGTGTGCTTTATTGCAGCCACTTCACCCATTACCCGTTAAGTTTTTTTATTTATTTTATTTTATTTATTTATTTTTTTTGATTTGCTAGTGAAGTCCATTACACTTACCTTCAACCCTCCCCAATTTTTCCCTGAGAATTTCAGACACAAATGGCACTGTTTCCTGAGAATGGTCCTCATAATGCAACCTATTAAGCTGCTATAAAACTGCAACAATACAACAAATTGTAATGAGTTTCTTCAGAATGGCTGCCCCGATAAAGGTAGTAGCTGATAAACAGGAACATTAGCACAGAACTCAGTGCAGCAATTGTTCCTGTGGGGCGACTGTGTTAACACAGATGAAAATCACTTCCTTTAGGTAGCATTTGGGTTTTATTCCGCAAGAAGAACCAGAAATAACCAGAGATTTCAAACTAACTTGCACTGGTTTCTTACTGGCAGACTAACTTGTTTACTCTTTAACCAAATTACAGCCCAGAACGCCACAAGGCACCCACAGACGGTGTTTCCTTCTGAGTAGAGACTTAGTGACTCCCAGCTGTGGCATTTTTGGGAAGGTTCATTTTGAGTCCTTATAGCTCTTTCTAACAGCGCCGTATCACAGACAGGTCAACTCTTAGGGAATGAGGAACTGTCTCCGGTGCTACACGACAATGAAATCTGCCCTGAGGCCTGCTAGTGAGCGCTGTATGAACATCTTGTTTGTTGTTAGTGGTATTTCACTTTTCATGATGCAAATATGGCCTTCTGGTGAAGACAGGCATGGTTATATTGACGAGTTTCTCCACATGTTTCAGATTTAGGACCTTTATTGAATTTTACCTACTTATTATATGTTGTTTGCATGGCTGAAAATATTCATTTTGCCTTAAAGCATAACATTTTAATGCAAGGTTAGACCAGGTAACTATTGCAAAAGCTGTGGGACTTTCAAGAGAAACGTATGCTTGAGCATGCCAAAAATATTTTATTAATGATTGAACTGAGTCCATTGATAGTTCCATTCATTTGCATGAACTCTTTCTCCAGTGGAATCATGCAAATCAGATAACAGCACAAAATCTGCTTAATACAATTTTGCATTTCCCAATCTGTATATACATGATCATTATTTGATGAATAACGGCTGTCGTTATCAACAGAGAGTGTCTACAAATGTATTTTAAATTAAATTCTGCTACTTTCTGCTGATGGTAATAGTGCCAAATAAGCAATATTATTACTGTAAAATAGTGTTCATTTAGTGTTAATTTTAAGAGCTGTGTTTGCACTGAAACTAATGGGAATGGAATACAAAAGGCTGCTTTTACAATATATATATTATATATATACATTAGAGATGGTATTATCAAGAAAAATACAGAAAATTGGTGTAAATGTGTCCTAAAGCCAGTTGGTATATAACATATTCTAGTATCATATTTCAGATCTTCTGAAATAAAGCAAGGATGTGTCAAAAATATCACGAGAAGTTGTTAGACAGAAAGACATCTTTGTTAGCAGTCCTCATGTCACTACCCTCTGGCTTCTCACAAGATCTTCTCAAGAGAAAGTCGGTCTAGATGAGGATGGAGTCACATGGCTGGCTGCCCGAGGCTAACTTAAGTATTAGCCCTCTGTCTCTTGAGACTAGCAAAATAAGTATATATAACATTTATACCAACAGAACAAACATAGTTGAGATCTTTCATGTCCTCTGTCACGTCACACAAAAAGAATACAAAAGATAAACGTTTTGTTCAAGTATTTGAAGCCTAATGTGAAGCATCAGGTGTAAAACTGTGGATGTTGATGATTCACTTCTAAAGACTGCAGTCTGTCAATACACCATCGACTGCCTTTCCTTCATTGCTGGCATAATTACTGGTTTAGCCTTGTGAGTTTGTGACACCAGAGCCCCATTAAGTGCTGATAATGGCGGCCCCAGCATTCCACAGGGGCTGAACTACAGCTGGAGCCTCAAGGCTGACTGGAGAACTGGCTAACTACACACACAGCCTCCCTGCACAACAATTTTCATTGCGTTTTTAAAGTTTCTATGTGTGTTCTGTGGAATGGATCTGTCAGGTCATGCATTTTATCACACTGCCAAATTGTAACCTTATGAAAACATCTTGGGGCAGTGTAATTGGCATTCAAGCACTCTTAAGGGAACATTGCCTTATCTAGATTGTAGATGATGTTGATCTTGTGCATGTGGTTTGTATTTTGTGGTGAAGGATCATTTGTGAGTTAGTGTTATTTATTAATTATTTTATAAGTTCTGTCTTTGTCTATCAACATTTGAAAATGTTCAACAGCTTGAACACAGAAGTTGGTCTGAAGTTCATATCACTATTAAAGGGATAGTTCACCCCAAAATGAGAATTCTGTCATCATTTACTCCTCCTCAAGTTGTTCCAAACATGTATGAATTTCTTTGTTCTGCTGAACACAAAGATATTTGGAATAATGTTTGTAACCAAGCAGATCTCACACCCATTGACTACCATAGTAGGAAAATATAATACTATGGCAGTCATTAAGAGATGAGATCTGCTTCTTTACAAATATTCTTCCAAAAAAACAAAAAAAAATGTTTTTTGGTGAACTATCCATTTAATATTGCTTATTTATGATTAGGGATCGGAACAAATCCTGAAACTTGTCCTGCGCTGTTTGTATTACGGACTTGAAACGTTGAATCAAAATGTGTGACTTTTGTACATTACCGTTCAAAGGTTTGTGGTTTGTAAGATTTTTAAAATGTTTTTAAAAAGTCTCTCGCAAGGCTGCAGTTATTTAAAAATGGTAATATTTAGAAATATTGTTACAATTTCAAATATCTCTATTGTCATACATTTCAAAATTTATTCCTGTGATGACAAAGCTGTTTTTTCAGCATCATTATTCCAGTCTTCAGTGTCACATGATCCTTCAGAAATCAATGTTGAAAACACTTGTGTTACTTTTTGAGGCTGTTATAGATTTTGTTTTTGTTTTTCAGGATTGTTTGATGAAAGATAAAAAGTTTAAAAACAGATTATTTGAAATAGACTTTTTTGCCTTTACAGTTTTGATTAATTTAATATATCCTTGCTATAATAATAATAATAATAATATTCTTACTCAAATCTAACCCAATTTAACACAAAACATCCTAAACTTACTGTATATAAAGCAATAATATGTTCATTTAGTTTTTTGTTTTGTCTTTGGTCTTGTTTTATTTTGCTTATGGCACCAAGTGAATGAGGACTTTGTGGGGTTTTTTTTGTAAGGAAGAGGATTAGGGCCAAGCAATAATAAAAAATTAAAACCATCTCGAGATTAAAGTTGTTAAATTTCGAGAAAAAAGTCGAAATAAAATGTTGAGAATAAACTCATTAAATTACGAGAACAAATTCGTTAAATTATGAGAAAAAACTCGTTAAATTTCGAGAAAAAAGTCGAGATAAAATGTTGAGAATAAACTTGTTAAATTACAAGAAAAAAACTTGTTAAATTTCGAGAAAAAAGTCGAGATAAAATGTTGAGAACAAAAGTAATTAAATTACGAGAAAAAAGTCGTTAAATTACGAGAACAAATTCGTTAAATTATGAGAAAAAACTCGTTAAATTTCGAGAAAAAAGTAAAATGTTGAGAATAAAGTCATAATTTAATGAGTTTATTCTCAACATTTTATTTCGAATTTTTTCTCGAAATTTAATGAGTTTTTTTCTCGTAATTTAACGAGTTTATTCTCAACAATTTATCTCGACTTTTTTCTCGAAATTTAACGTCATTTTTCTCATAATTTAACGAATTTGTTCTCGTAATTTAACGACTTTTTTCTCGTAATTTAATGACTTTATTCTCAACATTTTATCTCGACTTTTTTCTCGAAATTTAACAAGTTTTTTCTCATAATTTAACGAATTTGTTCTCGTAATTTAACGACTTTTTTCTCGTAATTTAATGAGTTTATTCTCAACATTTTATCTCGACTTTTTTCTTGAAATTTAACGAGTTTTTTTCTCGTAATTTAACAAGTTTATTCTCAACATTTTATCTCGACTTTTTTCTCGAAATTTAACGAGTTTATTCTCAACAATTGATCTCGACTTTTTTCTCGAAATTTAACGTCATTTTTCTCATAATTTAACGAATTTGTTCTCGTAATTTAACGACTTTTTTCTCGTAATTTAATGACTTTATTCTCAACATTTTATCTCGACTTTTTTCTCGAAATGTAACAAGTTTTTTCTCATAATTTAACGAATTTGTTCTCGTAATTTAACGACTTTTTTCTCGTAATTTAATGAGTTTATTCTCGTAATTTAACGAGTTTATTCTCAACAATTTATCTCGACTTTTTTCTCGAAATTTAACGTCATTTTTCTCATAATTTAACGAATTTGTTCTCGTAATTTAACGACTTTTTTCTCGTAATTTAATGACTTTATTCTCAACATTTTATCTCGACTTTTTTCTCGAAATTTAACAAGTTTTTTCTCATAATTTAACGAATTTGTTCTCGTAATTTAACGACTTTTTTCTCGTAATTTAATGAGTTTATTCTCAACATTTTATCTCGACTTTTTTCTTGAAATTTAACGAGTTTTTTTCTCGTAATTTAACAAGTTTATTCTCAACATTTTATCTCGACTTTTTTCTCATAATTTAACGAATTTGTTCTCGTAATTTAACAACTTTTTTCTCGTAATTTAATGACTTTATTCTCAACATTTTATCTTGACTTTTTTCTCGAAATTTAACGAGTTTTTTCTCATAATTTAACGAATTTGTTCTCGTAATTTAACGACTTTTTTCTCGTAATTTAATGAGTTTATTCTCAACATTTTATCTCGACTTTTTTCTTGAAATTTAACGAGTTTTTTTCTCGTAATTTAACAAGTTTATTCTCAACATTTTATCTCGACTTTTTTCTCGAAATTTAACAACTTTAATCTTGAGATGGTTTTATTTTTTTATTATTGCTTGGCCCTAATCCTCTTCCGTAATTTTGTAGTAATTGTTTAAAAAAACATTTTTTTCTTTTCTTTTTCAACCAGAATATAATCTTGATGTTCCCAGAACATCCCAGTAACCCCATAGCATCATAGTGGTTTTCCATAGTAAATCAGCACTCATATTTTCTTCAAAATAATATTCAAAATCTATTTCTTAATTGTAGCACTTTTTTTTCTTATACCCATAATGCACTACTCCTTGTGTTAAACTCAAATTCCCTAACATCAAAATGTAAAAGCCTTAATATTCTGAAGTCCTTCATACTTTCAGAATATCTCCACAATCAGAAAGGAAGGAACTCAAGGAGGGTTGTGAAAGTACCCAAGATCTTTCAGAAGCTGTGGAACTTGGCCCGAGGACTCAACGATGCTTGGCTGCTGGGGTGTTGAACTGTTTATATTATCCACCCAGCCCATCACTCCTCCCAGCCTTTTAGTCCCACTCACTCTGGTTTAAACCTTGTACACCCTTCTTCCCCCTCTTTTAGCATGGGGAGGAACACTGAGGCCTTGTACTGGTCCAGGCTTGGGGTTCCGGGACCGGTGCCGACCACAGAGGGACCACGTCACTCTCCCCCGAGCCATTTCCTGTCTTAACCCTCCCATCTAATACCAAACAGACCTCATTCTGCTTGCGTCCCCGACAGGACTGAGCCAACGGGCGTGCCAGAACCCTCCGTGCTCTTTGCACTTATCAAAAACATCAGAAAACAGAGAAGGTCAGCATGGAGTGTTAAAAACAGTTTCATAGTTTCAGTCTCGCTGTAGCACCATCTACTCTTTCATCTCATATTTGTTGAGGGCAATGAGTTTTCTGCTATAAACAAGATATATTGATGAATAGGTGTGGCATTTTCTCATAGGAGCAGTGGTGGTAAAATCTTATGTTGCCTATTTGTTTGTTTCATCCTTATGTAAGTGGGTGGAGGATTTACCTGCAGGGGATTGTGATCAGTCCTTGGGCATTAATGAGGTTCATTTGAATTTAAGAGGTTCAGGAATTCTCTGGCACATATTTATGCATCAAAACATCATTTTCCTATCCCAATTTGTATTTTCAAAGACTTTAGTGGCATGATAACATTCAAAGATGCTGCTCTTGTCTAGGACAGTCACAATTTTGTTTAGCTGAAAATTAAAGAAATTGAAATAGGTCTTAGAAATATTCTCTTTGTATTTATGTTGGTTTCATATTGGTTTTTTTTTTTAAAAAAACTTGTACTCTTCTAGACTCCAGAAATGTAGTCATGTAACCAAGTAAACAGTATTTTTCAACATATTTTCCTTACACCTTGATTATAGTTAATCTTAATAATTTTTATAACTTTTTTTAATAACTTTTTTTAAATTACCTGGAAGGTTACTTCTTTTAATACAGAAAATTAAACGTATACTCATCAAAGGTTTCCTTAAAGTAATTATATGATTGTATTGTATTTTTAACAAATGAACAGATAAGATGAAAAAATTAGCGATACTGGTTTGCAGATTTTATATTTCTCATCTTTTTCTTGATTCAACAGAGCTGTGTTGAACTCTCTCCAGGAATACTTGGCATTCGTTTCAGCACATGGTATTTTTTATGCAATAGAATTAGGCAATTCACTATCTTGCTCCTGTTGCAGCATTTGAAATAGCATACTTATTCTTTGCAGCTGCAATTATCAGATTAGTGGTTGGCTGGAAAACTAGTGACTTCTTTACAGGAAATTGCTTTAAATTAAAAACGTACAGTAAAAGGGGACAGTATAGTGGCAAAGATGTATACGAACTCCCACAGCTCACAGCATTAGTCAATTATATTGGATTCAATTGGTTAAATTTGCATGCCTTTGGCTATTTTACTCTGTAGCCATATAAAATTCGATAGTATACCATTTAAAAGTTTGGTGTCAGCAAGGACACATTATATTGATCAAAAGTGGCAGTAAATACAATTACAATGCTACAAAACATTTCTATTTCAAATAAATGCTGTTTATTTGAACTTTTTTTTTTTTTTTTTAATCAGAGAATACTGAAAGAAATGTATGATGTTTCCACATAAATATAGAACAGCACAACTGCTTTTAACATTGATGATAGTAAGAAATGTTTCCTGAGCACCAAATCAGCATATTAGAATGATTTCTGAAGGATCATGTGACACTGAAGACTGGAGTAATGATGCTGAAAATTCAGATTTGCCATCACAAAATTACATTTTAAAATATATTTAAATAGAAAACAGTTCTTTTAAATTGTAATACTATTTCACATTACTATTTTACTGTGTTTTTGATCAAATAAAAGCAGCCTTGGTGAGCATAAGAATCTTTCTGAAAATTCTTTCAAAAAATAAAATCTTACCGACCCTGAACTTTTCAGACAGACAGACAGACATAACCTGTATAGATCTCCGTCCCGCATCTCAATAGGGTTAACTGAAGTATGACTTTCATGCACATTCATCAGCTAACACACCTGGAGCTTTATCACCTCATTTCACCTCGGTTATGGTCTCAGCAGACAAGCACGATCTTGCCTGTAATATCCTCCTGTCTCCACAACCCATTACAACCTTCTCACATGAACACATTTGTTCATCTTCAGACCTAATGGTCTGCTTTTGACAAATATGCCATTGATCGCCCTACTCGTTTGCTAAGCTTTGGATGTTCTTGTAATTTACTCCTCTTTGTTAAGAGGGAGCGCTGGGTTTATGTAGGACAGGTCCAACCTAGACAGCCTTTGCCTCCCACTGGTCTGTGTCCAATTTTGCTCCCCCATGCTCCTTACTGGCTTTGAAGAGCCGCTGGAGTGTAAATCAGCCCATGGGACAGGTGGAGATCTGCCAGCTGTGTGGAGAGCCAGGCAGGAACGTCATCGGGGACGGAAAGCTCTGGTAAAAACCACTGGATCTTCTTTAATAGGGGAGGGAGAGGTAAAAGTAATTGAACTGGACAAACATCATTCATGTTCTCTATTACATCAAATGTGTGTCTGGCAGACAACAAAAAGTAGATTTCTGAAGAAAATGGGAGTGGTGCTTGAAGTCAATGTTGTAGTAATCGAATCCGGACAAGACCTGACTTGGAACGTCTAAAGTCCAAATTCAAGACTATTTTTCTATGAATACTCAAGACCAGCTCATTTGAGTCAGAGTCCAAATGCTCCTAAATATATTGTCTTGGACTCGGATTTGAGTCCAGACTCGAGTACCACAACAGTTGCTGTGATTTTGCCAAGTATTTCAGTTGATCCTGGAACTACAGTACAATTCTGTCAAAAAACATAGTCCTATCCCTACCCCTAAACCTAACCAACTTATCCCATATTCAGAGGGAAATGATAAACAAATGTAGAAGCACCTAACACTGGCCTAAACTTGACATAAACTGTAAACTTGTCCCTAAAATCTGACTGGTTGATTGAAAGGGTCCAGAAACATGTTGTACTTTGTGAAATCACGTTCATGGATATTAAAATGTAATCTATTCCTGAGAAGACAAAGCTGAATTTTCAGCAGCCATTACTCCAGTCTTCAGTGTCACATGATCCTTCAGAAATCATTTTAATATGCTGATTTTGGTCCTCAAGAAACTTTTCTTATTATTATCAATGTTAAAAGCAGTTGTGCTCCTTAATATTTTTGTGGAAACTGTGATATATTTTTAAGGATCCTTTGATTAATATAAATCATTTTTTTTAAATAAAATCTTTTGTAACATTATAAATGTTTTTACTGTCACTTTTGGTCATTTTAATGTGTCCTTGCTACATAAAACTATTCATTTTCAACTATTCATATTCTGCTGACCCCAAACTTTTGAACGGTAGTGTATATATCATAAACATGTTATCTTTGATCCGATTTTCTTATCTCATTTAATAGTTATTTATTAGTTTGAGCTACATGCTCATTGCTCCTAGACGGGCTTTTACTCACTCTTATGTTTTGCTACATACCATAGCAATGTATTAATCCAAATGTTTAAAACCAAACCAATTAGTAAAACATAAAGTAACACACTAAGTTTAGATTTTGGTGTTATGTTTTTTTTAAGTGAAAGTGACACTTTTTCTAAACAGTAGATTCAATGTAGTTCTGTACTGTGAACTGTTTTCAGTTATGATTAGCTTGTAGCTTGGCAGGCTACAGATTCAAAGTAACTTCCCCAACACTGAAGCAAACACTCCCTCAGTTCAGTCAGCGATTCTCTCAAAGGCTCTTTCATTCTTCTGTTCTGTCATGTTTTATTCAGTGTGGAAAATCTTAGTTAATTGGTCTAGAGTTGGCTTTTCATGGCTGTTTCCTTAACAACAGGGGAAAGACCCTTTCTCCCTCCTTTTTTTTCTTCCCCAAACCCTGCCCATTTAAGGCTGGACATCTTTTTTTTCCCTTTTCCTCCCTCTCCCTCTCTCACTCTCTTTCCATGTCTTTCTCTCTTCTGCGTGTGAGGACTGTGTGACAGCTTTTCCTGCTGCTCGTAGCGAACGGCTGAAAGGGAGCGAACACACGGCAGCTTGTAATGCAAACTCAACCTGAGGCAAACGCACATACTACTTAGCGGTCATTGGACAGGACTGTGAAGGCTCTTCTCAGTTCGGGCTGTGTAACGTATTGATGCCATCAGCTCTGGACTAAACTTCCCAAGAAGTCTGATAAAGTGTGTGATGCTGTAGGAGAACAACTTTAAGATTTTTATGTGGTGAGTTTCTGACTTTTCAGCATAACATATTTAGTGATTATTACTTGGCATAACTTTTGTAAACCTGTTGCACTGTACGAAGACAGATGAGAAATTGTTCTCTGATGTTCTTCACTGCAAAAAATAAATAAATAAATAAAAATAAAATTGAATCATCATTTTAGTCTTGTTTTCAGCAAAAATATGTAAACATCCTTAAAACAAGATATATTTACTTGAGAAGCAAAATACTTCAAATTTCTATTTTAGAAAACATGCCTTAAATTGAGTTTATTTTTTATTGTTATTAATGTGTTAAGCATAAACAGTAAAAAAATAAAATAAAATAAAATAAATTATTCTGTTTTATATTGGAAGCAATTTTGCTTTTTAAGAAATATTATGCACAGAAATTTTATATATATATATATTTGGACTTTTTTTCTCTGAAAAACAAAACAAAGATAATTATTTTTTAACTAAATTTGCATATTATTATTCATTTGTTTGTTTCTTACTTTCTTTATTTTACATGAACATTTGTATGATTGTGATGCTGAGTGTTGTAAATAAAGAACTCCAGCACACATCACATCTGTATGAATTTGTTGACTCATATGCTCATGAATCATGTCCTGTAAGGTTATGATTTATGAATCCTCCAGTCAGAGATGTCATCTGTACAGATGGAAGTTATTTTAGATTTTGCACTCATCAACAGTGTGTGTTTGTCTATGGATGTTTCCCTGCATGAGAGTTCAAGTCCTAGACAGAAACATCCTTAATTGAGTTACGTTAGGGCTAGAGCTGCAGCTGTAAATTGGTTAATGTTTTATCATTATAAAAATAAACACCCAGGCTCATTGTGTGCTTATCTGCGGGAAGGTCAATAATAATGTAACGTGACCAGGCAGTTGAGGTGAGTACTTCATGCATGGCTGATGTGTTTCTTCAAACATAAAGGGGTTTCCTGTACAAGAGCCAAGTGAGTAGTTAAAAGCCCCTGTGTTTGCATGCCACACCTTTTGAGTTATAAAATAAACCATTTAAATATACCTTTGACATGAAAATCTATTCAAAGTCTCACACCTCTGAACAGCTGATTGTTAAAGTCTGTTTGTTTTGGCATGCGATGTTACTTTGATTTATATCCCGATAGAGAGATGTGCAAAACTCGCAGCTGCTTTTTGTTTAGAAATGGCTGACTTGTGTTCAAATCCGTTCAGCCCTGCTCTGAGCATCTGCTCTCCTCCGCAAACTCTCTCTACTGTTGTTCAGTGAGCCATCTTATCTTCTTGAGTTAACGGTCTATAGATTTGGAGGCAGGTCAGAGGTTAGTCTCTACTCTAACTGCATTTGTATGTCTTGTTGTATCCGCATTTCTGAGATGGAAAGATAGACTGACTGTAAACCCGAATAAATTGGCAAAACTCAAAATATTTGAGGCAATCAGTTGCTTCAATTTTTAAGTTAAGAAATTCAAAGTTTAAGTAAGCAGAACTGGCAGATTTTTATTTTGTACTCATATATTTTAATTGTTCTTAACTTTTAAATGTTTGAGTACACTAATTCATAATCCAAAAACCTAACTCAGTTAGAACTCAGTTAGGGCCATGTTCCTGGTTGCATTCGCACCAGGAATAGGAACTCTAAAGCACCTGACAATGGTGTCTTTAAGGGCGACATTTACAAACGCTAAAAAACGGTGGATGGAGGATGCTGTGATCGAAGCTGTGTTTGTTGTGTGTCATGGATTTTGTAAAGACGAAGAAATGAAATCTCCAATGACAACTTTCAATATTACATATGCAAATGACAACAGGTAAATGCCGTTATCACTGTTTTCCATGTTCATGAAGTAAATATGTTTACATGGCTTATTAAAAATGCTGGGTGCCGGTGTTTGACAAGCGTTCCAATCAATATACACTCACGTCACTGATAGTTCCTATAGTGCTGGTTTAGGCCCTACTCCCCTGACAGCAACATAGTGTCGGCCCAGATCCGGCCCGCATCTGGTCTGTGTGTAATCCACATCTACCAGATGTGGGCCAGATCTGGCCCACACTATGTTGCTGTCTGGGTCTGAAGTAGGAGCTTAGTTCCCCCCCAGCAGGAGTTCCTAGAACTAAAATCATTCGTAGTTCCTGCGGTGCGAACACGGCAAAATCCGCGTACTTCAGCCAATAGTTCTAGGAACAATAAAAATGTTCCTCCGGTGCGAAAGACTCTATTAACAGAAACTCTTCTAAATTAGCATAACAAAACATTAATCACTACTAAATCTCTCACTTAACATTAATCTTGCGGAAAAACATTATATAACACTTAATTTTAGCATTTACTCTTCCTTTTGAGTGCCATGGGCAAAGCATGCTGGGAAATAGAAATCCCAGCCAGTTTCAGTTAAACTTAAGTTCGTCTAAATTAAAAGAAATAAGTTCATAAAACTCAAAACAATGAAACAGTTCAGTTTACTTAAAATATATCAGTTTTGTGAACTTGAAAGAAAAAGAAAGTGCTAAATACTCATAAAATTTATTTTGACTGAACTAAGTTTGTCCTACTCAACCCATTATGTTATATTATATTATATTATATTATATTATATTATATATATATTATATTATATTATATTATATTATATTATATTATATTATATTATATTATATTATCGCAAGCCTTCTTAAGACTTAAGCTGAGAGGAGCAGACCAAAATGTACCATCACATCACAATAACATTTGTTATTTTTATATTCACTATTATCTTCCCTTCCACTCTTAAATCAAATATGGCACTGAGAGATTGTGTTGTGATTTGATGTCAATGTAATTTGGCCACAATCGTCAATGGCATTCATATGCATATTTGCAGTCTGAATTGGTCTCGGATGCACTGAAGTGAACAAAATTTTCATTTATAAAGTAATTTCTACACACATAGCCCTCAAATGTGTCATCTCTGATCTAAAGACAGAATAGGGAAGGGCTCCACTATGCCTTATCTGAGTTTGATTGATTCAGAGGAATATTTACACTGAAACTCCTTTTGCTCTGAGGGTTTGAAATGTTTAATGACTATGTCAGTCTGTGCTTTTAAACACCTCCCAAACATTCTTTCTCTCCCCCATCTCTGTTTTTATGAGCTTGTGGATTTTGATTGAGAGAATAAATAACCAAATCCAAATAAAACAGCAAATCCCAGATAATATAGCACATAATTTCATCTGAGTGGTATGCATTTGTTCAGTTAATGCCATTGGCTTGATTTACAAACACGCTGTGAGTGTCAATCTCATTTTATGCAGCAATAATACAGCTAAAGCGAATTAATAAAGCCACTGAAATGAGACTTAACATAGGTGTGCATAAAGTTTAACATCATTAATTCAGCTCTTCAAAACTTTTAGTACATATCAATGCCTTAGATGCTTTGGTAAATCTCTATGGGCAGGATGGGGTTAACAATGCCCACCCACCCATGGGAAAGATGGACCACATGTTTTGTGTCGTACAGTAATCAGAGGGCCTGCGTAATAGATCCAGCATGTTTCTGGGGATCTGCAAAGGCCTCCGGGCTCAGATCGATCTGCAGATGAGATCATTGCACTATTTGTGGAGCTTTGGAACTGGGATCACCTGAGGGTTAATCGGCCCATCACCCACACACTTTCTGTGCTTTCACACTGAACCCAAGCAAGCAGAAAAAAAGGCTGCAGATGCACGTGATTAATTAAATCCAAATAACTCTCGCTGCCATTTTCATAATAGGTCTCCTTAGGGTTTTAAAACTAAAACAAGTCTTAATTTCTTTTATTTTAGGGTTTAAGGAAAGGGTAGAGATTGTGTTGTGTTCTCACACAACAATTCTCAATTTCCATATTAAGTGTTTTGACCCTGTTGAGGTGGATAGAGGCAGAAGGTCAGGGTATATGAAACACACATTATTAAAAGAAGTGTTTTTCTACTCTGCATTTGCATAGAAAACTATTGAGGATCTTTGGCTCCATTGACACACACATCTGGTCCACATTAACACCCAAGAGCACAGCGTTCAGCCATAAAACCCCCACTGACACCACAGGCTGGCAAATAATTCCCTCTGTTATATTAAGATCATTGAATGGTATCAAACATCCAACATGAAAATGATCTGACGAAGGGACTTTTGACTTTTAGCTGCATTATTGAAGCTTTGGACTGCGTTCCAATTCACATACTGTGTGTATAGTACAGTACAGTACTGGTGATGAGAAAGTACTTTGGAATATTATGTAGGCTATACAATTTTTAAGTGTTGTAATGGCACTGCCATGTCATAAAATTGCATCTTGTGTAAATATTAGCCTTAAGCTAAATTCATTAGCCTTGAAATTAATTCATTATTACTTTACATTTTGGTTCTTTTTGGTTGTTATCTGAAAAAAGAACCTCACAAACTTTTTTATACTAGTATTGAGCTGGTCATGTGATCTCAGAACATGTCTGCCCCACTCTATGCTATAATACAGTTTGTTTAATTAATTTATTTATAGTACTATACTACTGGTCTCATATACAGTGGGTATGGAAAGTATTCAGACCCCCTTAAATTTTTCACTCTTTGTTATATTGCAGCCATTTTTTTCCTCATTAATGTACATATGCACAGCACCCCATATTGACAGAAAAACAGAATTGTTGACATTTTTGCAGATTTATTAAAAAAGAAAAACTGAAATATCACATGGACCTAAGTATTCAGACCCTTTGCTGTGACACTCATATATTTTACTCAGGTGCTGTCCATTTCTTCTGATCATCCTTGAGATGGTTCTACACCTTCTTTTGAGTCCAGCTGTGTTTGATTATACTGATTGGACTTGATTAGGAAAGCCACACACCTGTCTATATAAGACCTTACAGCTCACAGTGCATGTCAGAGCAAATGAGAATCATGAGGTCAAAGGAACTGCCTGAAGAGCTCAGAGACAGAATTGTGGCAAGGCACAGATCTGGACAAGGTTACAAAAAAATTCTGCTGCACTTAAGGTTCCTAAGAGCACAGTGGCCTCCATAATCCTTAAATGGAAGACGTTTGGGATGACCAGAACCCTTCCTAGAGCTGGCCGTCCGGCCAAACTGAGCTATCGGGGGAGAAGAGCCTTGGTGAGAGAGGTAAAGAAGAACCCAAAGATCACTGTGGCTGAGCTCCAGAGATGCAGTCGGGAGATGGGAGAAAGTTGTAGAAAGTCAACCATCACTGCAGCCCTCCACCAGTCGGGGCTTTATGGCAGAGTGGCCCGACGGAAGCCTCTCCTCAGTGCAAGACACATGAAAGCCCGCATGGAGTTTGCCCAAGATGGTGAGAAATAAGATTCTCTGGTCTGATGAGACCAAGATAGAACTTTTTGGCCTTAATTCTAAGCGGTATGTGTGGAGAAAACCAGGCACTGCCCATCACCTGTCCAATACAGTCCCAACAGTGAAGCATGGTGGTGGCAGCATCATGCTGTGGGGGTGTTTTTCAGCTGCAGGGACAGGACGACTGGTTGCAATCGAGGGAAAGATGAATGCGGCCAAGTACAGGGATATCCTGGACGAAAACCTTCTCCAGAGTGCTCAGAACCTCAGACTGGGCCAAAGGTTTACCTTCCAACAAGACAATGACCCTAAGCACACAGCTAAAATAACGAAGGAGTGGCATCACAACAACTCTGTGACTGTTCTTGAATGGCCCAGCCAGAGCCCTGACTTAAACCCAATTGAGCATCTCTGGAGAGACCTAAAAATGGCTGTCCACCAACGTTTACCATCCAACCTGACAGAACTGGAGAGGATCTGCAAGGAGGAATGGCAGAGGATCCCCAAATCCAGGTGTGAAAAACTTGTTGCATCTTTCCCAAAAAGACTCATGGCTGTATTAGATCAAAAGGGTGCTTCTACTAAAAACTGAGCAAAGGGTCTGAATACGTAGGACCATGTGATATTTCAGTTTTTCTTTTTTAATAAATCTGCAAAAATGTCAACAATTCTGTGTTTTTCTGTCAATATGGGGTGCTGTGTGTACATTAATGAGGAAAAAAATGAACTTAAATGATTTTAGCAAATGGCTGCAATATAACAAAGAGTGAAAAATTTAAGGGGGTCTGAATACTTTCCGTACCCACTGTATAATTATTATAATATACTGATCTGAAGCTCAAGAAACATTTGTAAAGCTGCTTAATATTTTTGTGGAGACAGTGATAATTTTTTTTCAGGGTTCTTTGATGAACAAAGTTCAAAAGAACAGCATTTATTTGAAATAGAAATCTTTTGTAGCATTATAATGCTGCCGGTTTGCATCCTTGTTGAATAAAAGTATTCATTTCTTAAAAAAAACAAAAACTTTTTGACCCCACATTTTTGAACAGTAGTGTATGTATTATATTTGGCTAATGATGTGACTGGAGTGTGCTTTTTTCCGCCTATTTATTAGAAGAACTATTAGTCTAGAGAGGTAAAACTTTTTAATGAGGAAAAAATGACCACTATACAGTGAGGTTTGTGAAGAGATTTGAGCACTTGAGGAAATTCAACATAGGAGCTTGTGTGGTGTTCATTTAGTCTCCTCTTTCTCGGCTGGCATGTGTCTGTAGGGTCAATTCCACATTTGATGCAGGGGTCAAGAATCTGATGGCAACCACATGTCTGACTTGGCTCCAAATTAAATATCCCCCTCGGTAGGAGCTACTGGCAGGAAACACAGTCCAAATGAGTTACACAGTTTAATCTGCTAGATTCTCTGTCAAGAGAAACAAGAAAGAAAGACACTCTATTACACTGTTTTGGAAATGTGACGGTGAGATCCAAGCCTGTAAAGGAGCTCAAGCTATTTCACATAGCGAATGCTTTTACCATGCCACTCTCCTGAGCAGTTTAACAGGCCACACAGCCGGTAGAAATGTGTCCAAGTTTACTGGTTGGATAGTTACCATAATCTCTAAGGTTTTGGAAGTTACACTGAGCTGCTATCTTTGATTTGTTGAGACAATTCTGGAAATGGTTGGTGTTCAGGTGAATCTGGCTGATGGGAGAAAATGAGACCCGAGGGGCTTCATGCTGACTGAGAGATTGAACAGTCAGCATTTCTACAACACTTTTGGATGGTTGTTTATGGAAAAATTCAAGATTATGAGGATGTTGGGGTTGTAGCGTTCTGCCAAGCGCAAAAATGATGATAAAAGCAATGTTTCAAAGTTTCAAATGTCCTTTCAGGGACACATTAGACCCCCCTCACTCCTTTTTCCAACATAGCTGTTTATGGGATAAGAGGAAACCATTTTCTTCTTTTTGGAGTGAACTTTTCATTTTAAAAGCACAGACGCTCCTTGAAGCAATTCCAGTCAAGATAAAGTTGTTTTCTACTGAGGCTGACAGCATAAAATAATCATTAAGAGTATTTGTATATTGACATTCCCTCCTTTAGGCTGTCCACAGTTTGGGAATAGTTTAGCGAGACAAAGAAATACAATTAAATTTAGATTTAAAGTTCTGTATCAGTCACCAAGCCCTTTGCCAAGAAGGCCACAAGCGGTTCAACCACTATGCCAGGAAATTCCAGTGGCTGAAAGAACATTTCTAAGTATCAAAAATATCCATCTGCTTGTTTTGGCTGGCGGTGTGTCATATGAAGGAAAAGGCTGCACTGGCTGCTCAAGCGATGTTTTTCTTTTGATATTGGAGGATTCAGTTATAGCCCTTAATGTCATGGAGTAAATTCCATTCATGCTTTGTGATGATATTTTTGAGTGCTTTACAATGAGGGAGTCATTCAGTCAGGTTGTTTACGGCTGATGTTTCCCTCATGGTCAAGACTGAAGCTTCTGTTCAACGATTAGCAGAAAGAGGACTCGCTCTTTGTCCTGTCACTTTGTCCCCCACAAATCATCCACTAACACTCTTTATTTGGACAGACAACTTAATGTGAAAAACAGAAAAACAAATCAGGGGGTGTTGTTTAGGTATTTGCACTAGATCACAATTTTTTCCTGTCGGATGGAGACTGATCCAGGGGAAGGAAATGCTATTGTGGTCCTCTTATTGTGGAAAAGACTAGAATTATCTCCAGATATGACAGTGTCTGGACTTCCTCCATCTTTCCCATTTCTTTAAACGAACAACGTCTAGTTTAAAATGAGAATTTTTCATATAGGCAGTGTTTGTATTGGCATTCATTTGCACTTTCTTTATTAAATCAACTATTAAGTGAAGTGCTGAAAATTAGTTTTTAAATAATAATGCATGGTTGCTTTATCTGGAATTCGTGCACACGATTTACTATTTCGATTTACTAAATCGTGCGCACGATTTCATTTTTTTTCTTGCATGTCATGTGCAGGGCTCATGGATATTTAACAAAAAAATGTTCCTTGAGGTTCACTTATAATGTTAATAATTTTTTTGCACATACAACAAACAAACAAACAAACAAACAAATACATATGCGGAAAAACAATTATTTTCAACCATTCTGACCCTCTCAATATCTGTTTTAAGTGGGCAGCTCCTTTAAGACTCTTATGTTTGGCTAACGTAACTGCATAGAAAACAGTATCAATGGCCACTCACTATTGCACACGAGCAAGTGTTTTGAAGAAAAAATATCCATATAAAACTGTAATTTACAAACAGAGCATTATGAAATCTTTTACTTACGGGTTGTGATGAAGCTGCGGTCGTTCCTTCCTATTGACGAGACAAATGCCAGTGGGCGGGGCCTGTGGTGCGATGATGTATAACTATTGGTCGATGTCTTGCTCTGGAAGCATATGCAAATGTCTTTGCCCGTGTGATGTCACAGGTCACTCAATATCAAAACAAGCTGTTTTTGGAGCTTGATTAAATAAATGCTTTGTTTGTAACGAGGAGGCTATGAAACTTGCAGGATGTTTTAATGGTACAAAGACCTCTTACATGTCAAAGATCAAGGCGAATTTGATTTCTCAGGTCATGACCCCTTTAAAACAAAGCATATAATACTTTTATCCAGCAAGGATGCATTAAATTGATCAAAAGTGACAGTAAAGACACTCAAGACTGGAGTAATGATTCTGAAAATTCAGCTTTGACGTCACAGGAATATATCTATATCAAAATAAATCAAATAAATAGCCTTGGTGAGCATAAGAAACATCTTACCGACCACAAACTTTTGAACTGTTGTACTTTATGGTACTATATAAAATAACAGGTTTTATCCAAGTCAAAATATTATTTAATGAGACTCAAGGAACCTGACTACATGGGGCTTCACCAACAGTTATTTTTAAGGGTCAGATCAGGTAGAAAGACCTCATAAAAGAACAACTGCACATTTTCACTTCAACCGTGTTTCTATAGTTCGCTTAAACCAATAAATGTTTCCTGAGCCTTATTAATGTCCCCAGATGTCAGAACATACATTGGTATTTTCCCCTTTGCTTTGTCAAGTTTAAATGCAACATCTGTTTTGGAGCAGAACATGAGGTCAAAGAAAGAAAACCGCTGATGTTGGAGTGACAGGATTGCAGGGCAAGAGGCCTGCAAATAATTTCCTCCTCAGGGGAAAAACAAAACACAAACAAAACAACACATCAGGTTAATGGGTGTTTAGATAGTCTTTAAACATGTCTCCGGCTGCCATTAGATTCCACTTAGACACGACTGTAAGCGAAGGGTAAAATTTCTACATCATTATCCTTGGGGTGTTTATGCCACACAGAATACTTTTCTAAATACAGATTTTATTTATTTTTATACAGTTGTATATAATGTGCACATTTTTTATCTTAATTCTACTGGTTATGGTTTCTACGCGTTAAGAGCTTCTAAGAGTCAGCAAGATCCAAATCGGCACTGCAAACAAAAGGGGCTTTACTAAACCAACTCAGACTTTCCCTCTGAAAGAAACCTCCTGCTTTGCAAATTTTTCACAGCATCTGCCTATGAAATATTTCAAAGCTTGGGCTAAATGTTTAGAAACAGCTTTATAAGTAGCATAAACTAAATAATTTAGGCTAGTACTTTGTAGAGTATAAAGAAAGCTGTCGAGAATGAACACAGAGATTAATATCGAAACGTTATTCATGATGCTTCTGTTCAGGCAGTTTACATTATGATATATTTTTCTAACTCAATTCACTCCTGCTAGGTTTGACTCATTCATCATGCACAATGTGAATCTGTTTTAGGCTGTTCGATCTCAAGCTGACCTCCTGCGTGCACAGTGCAATCTTTCGCCTGTCATTTGTTTGCATTGCAAAAGCCTCAGTGATTTTAGATGTGATATGGTCTGATATCTGTGTGTGTGTGTGTGCATCTCTGTGTGTGTGTGTGTGTGTGTGTGTTTTCTTTTGTCATTGTATAGACGGGCAGAACCAGTGTGAGAAGCTTGATCCATCTGAAACAACAGTGCACCATGAAGAGGAACTGACTGCTTTATATGGTAGTGCATTTCTTTTTAAGCCAGTTCTATCTATTTTGTATGAAAATTATTGTCATTCCCTGTATGACTTTCTTTTGTGGAACAAAAACAAAAGTGTTTCAAAGATATCAACATTTTCAATGAACAACAACTTTAATATGGTTTGTTCATCATACAAAGCTATCATATGCCATGCTTTATCGTCCTTTAATCTTCTTAAGACCAAACTGTTAAAAAGTAATTCTTAGTTATATAAGTGCATTTAAATCTGAGTGTGCATACTGAAACAGCATGTGTACAGCAATGATGTCACAGACAAAGAACAATAGTGAGTGAGAAAAGCCAAAGTCAGCAGGAAGTTCTGTATGACTGTAGTGGATAAAAAAAAAAAAAAAAAAAAAAAGGAGCAGAAGGGGCACAGGAAGTGTGGTAAGATCCGGTAGGCGCACAAGACCCCAGGTCTTTGCGTTTTCTGTGGCGCCTGCTACGCAGGATTGATTGAGATGGGAACCAGGCGCAGAACTGTCATAGGGAGGATATGTTTGTTTGGGGTTGTAAATATAACCTCCTTAAACTATTGCCCTCATACTGTACGTGAGGGTGGGGCTGTATTTGTTGACCCTTGGAAAATGAGTCTTCCTTGGGAGTTCACAGTTAGAAAGGAAAAGAATCAGAGAGGAAATACACTACGGACACATACACTGCATGAAAGGAAAAGGCTACAGATGCACTCGGATGGACGTCATCAGGGAAGTGAATTGTGTCATGTCCTTTATTCAGATACAAAAGAGTCTGGCTACTGGCTACTCTCCATTAAATGGAGAAGGAAAAGGGCCCCACTAGCTGCTGGCAATAATGGCCTTTCAAACTCACAAAAGGGGCTCACAGGGATGGACTGTAGACTTTAAAGATGTTTAGACATTTTTACTGACTGTATATATATATATATATATATATATATATATATATATATATATATAATAACTCGTATGTTTCATAGTGCCAGAAAATTGTAGTAGCTATGTGATTGGATAAAATGCTCAGTTTGACTATTCAGATACTTTTACTTTTGGAACACAGAAGCTTGACCTTTGGCCTAGTTTTGGTTTGGTCTGAAATTCATTTTGAATTTTGTTTTCTGAATTTATTCTCTCTCTCTTTTTTTTTTTTTGAAAACTTACTGCAATTTTATAATATGAATATTTACAGCTAATTTTACCTATATAAAAAAAAAAATCGGAACAAATTTTTTTAATGTCTTGTCTCTTTTTTGTATATATATATATATATATATATATATATATATATATATATACAGTACAGTCCAAAAGTTTGGAACCACTAAGATTTTTAATGTTTTTAAAAGAAGTTTCATCTGCTCACCAAGGCTACATTTATTTAATTAAAAATACAGTAAAAAACAGTAATATTGTGAAATATTATTACAATTTAAAATAACTGTGTACTATTTAAATATATTTGACAAGTAATTTATTCCTGTGATGCAAAGCTGAATTTTCAGCATCGTTACTCCAGTCTTCAGTGTCACATGATCCTTCAGAAATCATTCTAATATGCTGATTTGCTGCTCAATAAAAATTGATGATTATTTTCAATGTTGAAAACAGTTGTGTACTTTTTTTTTTTTCAGGATTCCTTGATGAATAGAAAGTTCAAAAGAACAGCATTTATCTGAAATACAAAGCTTCTGTAGCATTATACACTACTGTTCAAAAGTTTGGGGTCAGTAAGAATTTTTATTTTTATTTTTTTGAAAAGAAATTAAAGAAATTAATACTTTTTTCAATCAAAAGTGGCAGTAAAGACATTTATAATGTTACAAAAAATTAGATTTCAGATAAACACTGTTCTTTTGAACTTTCTATTCATCAAATAATCCTGAAAAAAAATATTGTACACAAATATTTTGTACAATTGTACACATTAAATGTTTCTTGAGCAGCAGATCAGCATATTAGAATGATTTCTGAAGGATCATGTGACACTGAAGACTGGAGTAATGATGCTGAAAATTCAGCTTTGCCATCACAGGAATAAATTACTTTGTGAAATATATTCAAATAGAAAACAGTTATTTTAAATTGTAATAATATTTCACAATATTACAGTTTTTTTACTGTATTTTTAATTAAATAAATGTAGCCTTGGTGAGCAGACGAAACTTCTTTTAAAAACATTAAAAATCTTAGAGGTTCCAAACTTTTGGACTGTACTGTATATATATATAAACACACCGAAACAACCAATACTGATTACAAAAATAATTCTTTGTAGTGTTTTGACTTGGGACAGTCAGAAAACACCCAGGGGTCCGTTTCCCAAAAGCATCATTAGCCAACTAACATCGCAAGTTCCGTCGTTAGTAACGTAGTTCAATGATTTGGTGTTTCCCGAAACCATAGTCGAACGAACCATAGCCAAATGAACATTTGCAAACTGCATCGCAAACTTGTGTGGTTGGAATGACAGCTCTTGAGCTGTGGTTAGAAGCATAGTTTCTTGTTTTATGTGTTATATATGCTGTCATTTACATATTTTAGTTTGTCAAGAGATTTTAAGCACCGTTTTTGAAGTGCAAAATGTATGTACATGCTCTAGTGCATAAGAACAAGCCTATGATTGTATATGGAAATAAAGCAAAATAACTGAGAAAAATGAGAATTAGTCCTCAGATGCCATGTCAGTAATATATAGCAAAGAAATCTAGCAATAATTCGATCTCAAATGGATTCATTTAAAGAAGTTTTTACTCCACCACCTGCATGACATCATTCACCAAAGTGGCTGAACGACAGGTTTGTGACAGTATACGGTTTCTGGAAACAGTCGTGACTGGCTAGTCGTGATGCATCGTAGCCTACTATGGTAGTGAAGTTGCGAGTTACGTTGTTGTATGGGAAATGCACCCCAGAATAGCAAGCACGTCTAACAATATTATTCTACATTGTTTTTTATCCAGTAGGTTTGGAAGCAGCCAGGATGAATGTGAAAAGGAAGGAGATGGATTTCTTGAGCAACACTATTGCTGCTTATGCTCACATTAAAGGTCAGTGCTTTTCCCATGTTTTATATTTTTAATATGCAACTCAACAGCAAACTAATACGGAGATGCTCCAATTACTAAACCAGACTTGCTTCCACCTCTATCCAGCAAATCCAGAGAGTTTCGGCCTTTACTTCGTCATCGGCGTCTGTTTTGGCCTGGTGCTCACTCTCTGCCTCCTGGTCATCCGGATTTCCTGCAAACCTCGTACCACTACGGCGCCCTCCACGCCAGAGAAAAAACAGTTGAAAGACTACAGTGAGGAGGAGGAAGACGAGGAGAGCGACGATGATGAGGAGGAGGAAGATACAGGAGGCCTGGAGTCCTCCGTCCGGCACAGCACCACAGAGATTCCCATGAGCAACCACCTCATCACGCCGGATGGGACTCTAAGCAGGAATGTGTTCACCTCAGCTGAGGAGCTGGAGCGGGCACAGCGATTGGAGGAAAGGGAAAGGATCATAAGAGAAATCTGGAGGAACGGACAGCCGGATATCCTGGGAACAGGGACGGGCACTATTGGAAGAGTGCACTACTACTAAAGGAGCGTTAGACTCCTGGATATAAACTTAAGCCATTTCATTGGTTGAGTGCAGTACTTTGAAAGACTGTTAATGGACGCTGTTTCCATTACTTTTTTTTATATGTTGGACTGATGTTATTGTAATCCTACAGACCTTGGGTACAGCTGTTCTGTATGCAACATTTGGACTGGCCAAGTTGCTATCTGTCCCCAAGTCGTGGTGCTTATTGAAGAGTCATTTTGGCGTCTGAGTTGATGTTTTAAAAAGTATTTGTGAATTGTAGGTGATAATTAGATGCTCACAGAAAGCAAATGCACTTTTGCACCATGTCATTTATTGTTTGTTTTCTGCTATTTTTGTAATTAAAAAAAAATGTAATGGGGTCATGACAACATGCAAGTCACATCAAGCATTACCTCACAGGTTATAAAGCCACATGGCAATATAACTAGGGATGCACAGATATTAAAATTCAACATTGATGAGACGATATTTTCATGATTTATACAATTTTGTCTAAATAAATTAAAAATAAAACACTTAAAAACAATCATTAGTTTTAAATGCTACAGAGTGAAATAGGCATCACAACATAATGTGCCATATGAAAACTGGATATTTGCTTTGACATTTGCTAAATATTACATTGTTAAAGGTATACTATGTTCTGTTTTTTGTTCAAAATCAATACAATCAATCAATAAATCAATCCTTCTAAAATGTATTTTTGACTTATTATAAGTGTTTATATTTAGACCTGAAGGGATGGTTTTTGCGAGGAATTGTGTATATACCTGTGTGTGTCTCGTTATAGAGTATGACACAAATAGAGAAAAGCTGCTCAAGCTACTTTGATGCATCCATGGTGTGGGTGTGGCATAGGTTAAGGTTGGTTGTCACAATGAGCTAGAAAGGTTGGCTCAGATCATGCTAAATCTCGGACCTCCGGGAAATCAACCATAAAAAAAAAATGCAGAACAGAGGAGTGTCTACTGGCAAAAAGATAATGCGACAGTGCTTGTAATAAAACAAGAATCAACATTGGCTTGGCTTTTCGAGATTGAAAATAAATTCCAGCCAAGGAAATACCATATCTATTAATGGATATTGCTGTAGTAACATCTTCAGCTCAGCTTGAGACCCTTTCCATCTAAACTGGTTATATCTCTTAAGCCTATAAGTGAATGTTTTCATAAGTAGGATAGCCATATTCATCCACACAGTCAAGCAGAGCCAAAGCACAATTAATTTTGTTTTGTTTTTAACCACTAGAGGGCCAAAAGTTACATGGTGTACCTTTAATGTTTTTAAGTTTAATGAGGAGCATTAATGGATATTGGTAAATTGTAAAAGTTAAACAAAAAAAGGATAGGGAAATGAGCATAAACAAATGAAACATACAATACTGACCAATATCAATAAATTAAAACAATATCTAAAATCAACCTTGTGCATTCTTAAATATAGCCAAAAAATATTATAGCAATCAGCAACAATCATAGGTTGATTTTCCAATCAGTCATCTACGATAAAACTCTCATATAGGCCAAATTAGTATATATGGGTAACAAATGTCAAATGGCATAATTGCGCACCTGATTATTCAAATCTTTATATGCATTTTACAATAAATGTTACGGTTGTTTTGGCATTACCATCAGTCTTCTGTACACTGTAAAAAAGAATTGTTGGTTTAACTTGAAGTTACCTGGTTGCCTTAAAATTGAGTTCATTGAAATAAAAAAATTGAGTTAATACAATGAAGGTGATTGATTTAATCAACAGAAACTTAAAATATGTTATCTGAACCACATTAATTATCCAAGTTGATTTGACAAAAGAAAATTTTTTTGTGATAAATCATATAATTTTACAGTGTCCGATTAGCGTGTTTATGTCATAAAAAGAGTATATTAAAAAAGTGCAACATAATGCTAAATAAACCAAAAATAACATTTTTATGGGCATCTTGTCTTTCACGTTCAAGTTACATATTTGCTCACCAAGTGGGTGACTTCTGTCATTGTTTACATTTATGAAGTACATTCTGATATAAAATTTTATGAAGATATTTAAACTTGTGAACTGCTAATATGACACCTAATATGTATAGAACCCATATGACATTAAGGACAAGCCCAAAAAAGGAAAGAATGTGAGTATATCTTGATTGATGGTAATATGTCATCACTGCAACTGAACCTACAAACACACAGTATTTCTATTATTTGGAATTAGTCTGTATGTCATTACAAAATAGTCCATTCCCAATGATTAGTCTGACTATGAAGATCTAATGTATTCCACATGAATTCCAGATGCTGTTTTCTGTCTGAATGGACACTATGTCTCAGTCTCATGCCATATCTCCACGAAGGGAAAATGGACTTTTAGATTTTGTTATGTGACAAAGCAAAGTCTATACATGCCATTCACAAAGAAACTTTTAAATAGCATTTGCAGTGTTATACTTTGTCAAAATTACTTGTTGCTTGCATTTAGATACCAGTTCTGTATTTGTATGTCATTGATATCTTCCACTCACAAAATAAAGCCATCTTGTTTCACAGTCTTAACACAGATAAAACCTTTATGTAGTTGCATTAAAAAAAAAAAAAAAAGACAACGCATGTTTATCATTTACCCAGTCTCTGGGTAAATCAGGTTTAGAGCAAAAACATTAATTTATTTCTACAGAATAACACAAAACAGAAATATATTATTAATAGAAAGTGTGTTAATGCCTTAAAATATGACCTAGTATATATATATATATGTCTTAAGAATCGAGTGGAGAGGACTCCCACAACCATATGAGCTGAAGAGTAGAATATGAACAACGAAACGTCTTTTTGTAGATCTGCTTTCTGAGCCTTCTGGTCCACTTGAACCAGGAATTATTCAACAAGTCACAAGTGCTGGATTTCCATATCTGTCTGCACACTTTTACATTCCCTCAACACTCCATCATTGTCTTTCTGTAGCCTTTATGTCCATGTCCCAGAGAAGGATGAGGATTGTGAAATACTCCTGGTGTTCAATGGACACTATTTTTTCCTCAGAGCCTCCACTTCATCCTATAAATATTAAAATATTGTTTAATAAGTTGTACTTTGCATTAAGGGAAGACTAGCATTAAGGTGAGACTATATTTAAATTTGACAGTGTAAAATCTACAGGTAAAAATCTGCATCAGGGAAGAAGAGATAGTTAAAGTCAATTTTTAAAGTTTAACATTTTTTAAACTGCCAGATATACAGTACTGTGCAAAAGTCTTAGGCACGTTAGTATTATCAGAAAGAAAAAAAAATGGTTTCAAGTCAGTTATTTACATCATTTGCTGTAGTGTATCAGTAGGAAATATCAGTTTAAATTTCCAAACATTCCTTTCGCCATTAATTGTAATGTAATTGTATGCACAAGGAGTCTGACAACAGCCGGTATTCTCCACATGGAGATCTGATATCACCATCATTGAGTCCATCTGTGATTACATGAAGAAAAAGAAAAAACTGACAGACTAAATCCAGGAGAACTGTGGCCGTGTCTCCAAGATGCTTGAAGAAACTTTCCTGCAACACTACAGTACTGTGAAAAGTTTTAGGCACTTGTGTAAAAATGCTGTAAAGTGATTTTTTAAAAAATACTGTTATAAATAGCTTTTATTCATCAATTAACTTCTATTAACTAAATCAAATCAATATTTGGTGTGACCACCCTTTGCATTTAAAACAGCTTTTGTCCAGGTACACTTGCGCATAGTTTTTCAGGTAGCTTTGCAGTTAGGTTTCAATAAAATCTCACTGGATTATTTACAATTAATGGCAAAAGGAATGTTTGGAAATGTACACACACACACACACACACACACACACACACATATACATACATATACATATATATATATATATATATATATATATATATATATATATATATATATACACACATATACATATACATATATATATATATATATATATATATATATATATATATATAGATATAGATAGATAGATAGATAGATAGATAGATAGATAGATAGATAGATAGATAGATAGATAGATAGATAGATAGATAAAATATATTCCATTCCTTTTTATCAATAACAACATGAATTAAATATTACATTATATGTCAGGGTTTCCAATTAAGCCATAAAACATTTGAAATAAAAAAAAAAACATTTTAAAATAAAAACATTTACTAAAAAATATTTTTAAAAAATATTTGTTTACCTGCATGTCATGTGACCAATCTAATTGCAAGTACGTAATTTTTGGAATCTGATTACGTAAGATTACATGTAATCAGTTAGTACTCAGTACTGCATGCAGAGGTTTGGAGGTTCTATCAGGTTGAACAGGTTGTAGTTTTAACTCACTGCTGCTCTCTTGAGGATGAAGACGGTACTTTTGTGCACAATAGGGATATAACAAGCATGTTGGATTGTGCCGTTGGATGTGTGACCCTCTTGTTTTGTGCATAACACAATGTGCCTTTATGGGTTGCTCTGAATGTGGAAGTGTAGTGCTCTTCTGATTTTAGGCTAAAACAAATGAGCCCTTATGTGCCATTGGCAACTTGATTTAATGTGCAATATAGTATTTATTTAACTGGATTTATTTAATTTTATTTTTTTTAACTGAAATAGCATTGATATAATTGAACGAGAATCTCTGATGTAAAAAAAAAATGACTTCTATTTTTTTCTCTTTTACAAGTTTGTTTTAGATATGACACTTTTTTTATATCCACAGAATAAACTCAAATCTCACCACTCACCTGTAATCTCATGCGTTTTTCCGTCTCACCCTTCAGTTCATCTTTAATCTCTTTTATGTCTCTCCTGGACAGGAAAGAGGAATGTTGCAATAAAAGAAATGTGCGATACGATCATTCAGGTGTAGTCAGGGGTTTCTACTCACTCATGCTGTGCTTTGAGGAGATCCAGTGACATGCGGAGATCTTTGAGTTCCGTCAGCACAGAGGCCAGTGATGCCGTCTCCTCCTGAACCACAGCTTTGCCTTCAGTCTGTGTCTTGGGTGGTGAAGTGCTCTTAGTTACTTGTTCTGTCTTGGCAGGAGGAGCTGACTGAGGTTCTGTAACCTGTGAAAAAAAAAAAACCAGCAACTGAGCAACTGAGGGATGAAGAGGGATTTAAATCCTAGGGCAAATGGTTGCACACTACAGTTCAAAAGTTTGGGGTCAGTACTTTTTTTGTTGTTGTTGAAAGAAATAGATACTTTTAAACAGCAAGGAGGCATTAAATTGATCAAAAGTGACAAAAAAATAAATAAATAAATAAATTCAAATAAATGCTGTTCTTTTAAACTTTCCATTCAAAGAATCTACTGTTTACACAAAATAATTAAGCAGCACAAATGTTCTTAACATTGATAAAAATATGAAATGTTTCTTGAGCACCAAATCAGCAAATCAGAATGATATCTGAGGGATCATGTGACACTGAAGACTGGAGTAATGATGCTGAAAATTCAGCTTTGCCAACACCGGAATAAATTACATTATAAAATATATTAAAATAGAAAACACTCATTTTAAATTGTAATAATATTTCACAATATTACTGTTTTATTGTATTTTTGATCAAATAAATGCAGCCTTGGTGAGTATGAGAGACCTCTTTCAAAAACATTAAAAATCTTACCAAGCTCAAACTGGTATATATCAGATGTTTAAGGAGATGTTTTATAGACAGAAATAATTCCATAATGTAATATTAATTTTTCAACCTTTGGTAACACTTTAGAACAACTTTCATTATTAGACCCTTAAAACATGATATAAAGCTTGACAGATCAATGGTTCATGTACCTTCAAATATAATACCATAGGCCTATATGAATTACACTTTCATATATTTGAAGGTACATGAGGTAATCTGATCTGAGTAGCATTATATAATGTAATTAATGAAAGTTATAATAAAGAGTTATCCAAACCTCTGGAATATTTTGTGGTAATCCATCTTTCTCTTCTGAAGTTTCATTGTGGTCAGTTTCATCTGGAACCTTTATGAAAAACAGATGTTATTTGGATTATTTATCAAGACATTAGACTGAATATTTAACTCGTTATTTAAAAAGAATTATTATAATATATAATTTTTATAATTATATTTAATCATGATTAATTATTTTAATTGATTGACAGCCCTAATTTTTGATTTTCCTCATTTTTATCATCATTCTCCGTGCACCTCCCCAGACATGCTTTGATTGAGTGCTGTGTCTTGAAAAACACAATTTTAATTAAACATTTTTAAGCTTGATTCATTAAATTCAGAGCAGTCTGTTTTGTTGCAATTCATCTCTTAAACTAAAAGCCAATCAACTCAAACCCTGAAGCGTTTATGAGCGTCAATGTCTGTGCCTGTGTGTTAAGCTCACTTGTATGGCAGTGGCGAGGGCTGTTGGAGGTCTTCTCTGTGGAGGTTTGGCTCTGTTGGCCGTGGGGTGGCTCAGTTTCTCTGAGGACACGTCTACACCGTCAAACTGGTCAGGGGTCTTATCTTTAACATCCTTATTGTCTTTAACCTCTTTCTGTACTGGCGAGGCAGGGGGCTGTTGTTTCGGTGAGACAAGTTGTGGCTCTTCAACATTTCTAAGAGGGGGAAAATATGCATTATGAATATTACACGTTATGCATTATTGATATACAATATTTTAAAATACATCCGAGGACCTTTTAAGTCAGGGGTGTCCAAACTCGGTCCTGGAGGGCCACTGTCCTGCAGAGTTTAGCTCCAACTAACCACAACAAACCTGCCTGGAAGTTTCCAGTATGCCTAAAAACCTTGATTAGCTGGTTCAGGTGTGTTTAATTGGGGCTGGAGCTAAACTCTCCAGGACAGTGGCCCTCCAGGGGCAGGATTGGACACCCCTGTTCTATCCAAGTACTTAAAGGTGCCCTAGAATTAAAAATTGAATTTACCTTGGCATAGTCAAATAACAAGAGTTCAGTACATGGAAATGACATACAGTGAGTCTCAAACTCCATTGTTTCCTCCTCCTTATATAAATCTCATTTGTTTAAAAGACCTCTGAAGAACAGGCGAATCTCAACATAACACCGACTGTTACGTAACAGTCAGGGTGTACGCCCCCAATGTTTGCATATGCCAGCCCATGATCGAGGCATTAGACAAGGGCAGAACGTCTGGATCTGTGCACAGCTGAATCATCAGACTAGGTAAGCAAGCAAGGACAACAGCGAAAAATGGCAGATGGAGCAATAATAACCGACATGATCCATGATAACATGATATTTTTAGTGATATTTGTAAATTGTCTTTCTAAATGTTTCGTTAGCATGTTGCTAATGTACTGTTAAATGTGGTTAAAGTTACCATCGTTTCTTACTGTATTCACGGAGACAAGAGCCGTCGTTATTTTCATTATTAAACACTTGCAGTCTGTATAATTCATAAACACAACTTCATTCTTTATAAATCTCTCCAACAGTGTAGCATTAGCCGTTAGCCACGGATCATAGCCTCAGATTCATTCAGAATCAAATGTAAACAATATAACAGTATACTATACTCACATAATCTGACGCATACATGCAGTATGCATGACGAACACTTTGTAAAGATCCATTTTGAGGGTTATATTAGCTGTGTGAACTTTATGCACTGTTTAAGGCAAGCGCGAGCTCCGTGGGCGGAGAGCGTGCAATTTAAAGGGACCGCAACCTGAATCGGTGCATTTCTAATTATGCCCCAAAATAGGCAGTTAAAAAAATTAATTAAAAAAAATCTATGGGGTATTTTGAGCTGAAACTTCACAGACACATTCAAGGGACACCTTAGACTTATATTACATCTTGTAAAAAAACATTCGATGGCACCTTTAAAATACATAGATTAGAAACAAGCAGGAAACACTAATTTTCTCTGCACTGAAATCAAAATAAACATCAGCATCTGTAACATGGTGACTATGCTATAAATTTGTATCTAATGTGTCTTAAAGCTTTTTCAAATAATGCAATTGCATTGATTTGTTTTGGAAAATATTAGATTAACTGTTAATTGACTGTAATGTCTTAGTTTGTACATGCAATTCTATCAGAATGACAGTTGTTTCTGTAAGCTCTGCTTTGAGCACATGGCAGTTTCTGTTTTTTTATATGCTCACTCAGAAAAACAGGAAACAGGCAGTTTGAGTTTGTTTAGTCCCTCAGCAACTCATAAAATTTCCATCGCTCTTTACAAGACTGAACATTCACAGGCCCTTTAGAGTAACACATAATGCTAAATGATTATCTAATGTGGAGGAATTCAGTCCCTCAGGAAAATAACTGATGGAAGGGAATTTTATTTCATATGAAACAGTGAAAAACATTTGTTTCAGATTTCTTATGTATTTGGTGTTACTGTGACGAGAGTCTCATCACAGAAGGTTGCATGCTCTAACATGATTTGCTAAGGCATCACTTACTTTGGTGTTAGTTTTATGGGCTTCTCTTTGACAGGTGGTGGAGGAACAGGTGGTTTGTGTAGACCAGGCAACTTGATTTTACCAGGCGGGTCACTTCGAAAGTCTTTAGTGTCTGGTTTCTCACCTGTGTGCAAAGACAAGTGATAAATACCATGCTTATTGAAGTAATAAATGTTATACATATGTAATATAAATAAATATTTAATAAAACGTTTTAGGGTGTGTTCACACTTGTAGTTCAGTTCTCTTGGTTCTTTTGGTCTGGACCAAAAAATGAAAAAAAAAAAAAACGTTTAGAAACTAAAATTACAAAACAAAAAACACAAAAAAAACCAGCTTTTATTACGTATGTTTTGTGACGGAACTTACTGAACATCCAAAAAAAATATGATGCTTGCTAGGCTAAATGCACCAATTATTATTATTTTTTTTTTTACCAGCTAAGATTTATAACCTCCAGCACCAGGAATTCCTCCGTTGTGCACAAACGAAAATCTGCTGCAAGAAGACAAGGTTCTGATGCCTGTACCAAACCTTAATGGGCAACATCATGACTATGACAAGAAGAATCATGTATGCTTGTGACATCACGTCCTGTTTTTGGTCTTTGGATCATGATTTGTTCATATTTCAGTCAAACCGCACCAAAGACCCACCTTTTCAGGGGTCTCGGTCTGCTTGATTGGTGCGCGCCAGGGTTTGGATGGCAGCGTTCACAGTTATTTAAATGAACCGCAATATATAAATCGCACAAGAGTTTGTTTTAATCAAACCAAACCTGCCAAGTGTGAACACACCCTTAGATGTAAAATTACTCCAGAATATAGTCATTAAGACAGGATGTTATACTTTAAAAAGGTTATTTATAGTGTTCAGATTACTTTTAGTCTCTGTCTTAGGATTTGTATCAGAGCTGTTCTGGTCCATCACTGGCATCTGATTCTCTGAGATATAAGAAGATAAAAGATTTATTTGTTTCCGTCAATGCAACAAACAAATGTAACAGTCACTGTTGCCTCTTCTCAATGTTATTGCAAGCTGAATTATGGCATTCCCTCCCATAAATAAAACAGCCCAAGGCACTTGCGTGGGGTATGATATTAAAAAGGCTTTATAAGGGGATGTTAGATTAAATGATTAAATGGTTACCCTGATGAAGCATTGCTTAGGTTGTGGTTTTTAATGTAACATCCCTATTTTAATAAAGCCTTTTTAATAACATACCCCACAAGAGAGGACATCTTGCTGGATGGATTGCTATCGCTTGTCCAAAGAGTGCCAGAGAAGGCCAGCCAGAACCCTTGAAGCAATTTATGCTCTTTCATACTTTGCCCTTTACACACTTTTAAAAAAACAGCACAAAATAAACATCACTTTGAAGCATTCACACAACTATACAGGACACATGCTGAAGGTCTCAGTGGCATGGGAACATGTAACTTTCCCTGACAAATGAGCAACGGAGCCTGCTGTTTCCTGTGGCTACATACACATACACACACACACACACACACACACACACACACACACACAAAATTCTCAAAAGTTCCCTGAATAGCATTAACAGTAATTAAACTGTGTCCTACAAAACAAAACAGTCCAGATCTCTGTGCTCATTCAGAATCAGTCTCGTGCATTCAAAATCAAACAAGACATTAAAGTTGAATCTAAGACACAATCAAACGCATGCACAGATCTTGTCAGAGCCATAAATATCACATGTAATTATTTTGAGTAAACATCCGCTCTCATACAGAACATTGTTTCACCTCCCATCAGGACCACTATGACAAGATCTTTTCTTTGAAAGCCAAATCTTCAAAAAACACTATTTAAAAACTCTATTCTATGCCTTTTCTAATTGCATGAAGTCATAAAACAAGGGATAAGTGATATCAACTACAAATGCATCTGGAGAAGAATAAAAAATATTGAAGAATAAATACAGTCTGTACATACCCTGTCAGATTTGTCAGTTTTCCAACATCACAACCCTACGCTCATATGGAAATGAAGGTGTATATATAGAGAGCAAAGAGGTGCTCCGCTCTGCCCCTGCCTTCCTTTAGAGTCTTGAGTCATGTCATCTCTTCATGGCCTACTATAACTTCCTGTCACAGCCCCACACAGCTGCATCAGTGTTTCTTAGAGTGGTTTGTGGTAATGTGTTATGTGTATGTCAGACTTAAAAAAATCAGCAAAGAACAGATTTTTGTACTACACTTCCAGGCTTTTAACACCACTTTAACACAGTCACAGAGACAATTCCTCAGCAAAATATATGTTCAGTCTAAAGGAAAAAGGCAGATAGTTTTGCGCTTGAATGCAAAACAAAATGTGAGATAAGCAAAAAAGCCTACTTCCTGTCCTAGATATGAGTTGTCAATAACAGGTGCAGAAAGTGCATTTCACAGTTTGTAGTTTTCATCAGAGAGTTTCTGTGAGCTACCAAACATAAGCTAAATAAAAACAAAATCATTTAGCATAATAATAAGGGCTTGAGCACTGTATAAAGTTCATAGAACAATTATAAAACTTTGTAGAAGAAAAAAACATCTTTTAGTTGTCTTTATTTGTGCATGATGTGAAAATAATAATAGTAATAAAAGTAAAAAACTGAACTTGAACTTCCTCTAGTTAATAAGATTCTTAGCGACGTCTAATACAGATTGTCTCTCATCTCAAATAAGGGAAGTATGTGACTGCTGTGGTTTAGACAATGATGACTTATCCTTCATTAGAACCATAACTCAAGAGTCATTGTGTATATTTTCCACTGATTAATTCCAGCTTAACTGGCATTAAAGTATTTTTGTCCTTTGATAAAATCTATAATAATTATTTGATGGAGACATCTGAGTTGTTATAAAGACACAAAACAGTATATAAAACTCAGATTTTATACAATCAGATCCTTTTTTTTAAGCTTATGGAATATTGGTCAATGATGTGACGGGTCATTTTTTTGTCCAAAGGCCTTAATAGTAATAAAAAACAAAGATATGACATCCAAAGTATGTAAGGTAGTACAACTAGATCACTTTTATTGAATCCAAAAGGTTTTAATTATATTATGATACATATAAAGGTATTTTTAAGATGTTTGAAGTGTCAGAAGGTCATTCGGTTTAACCGTCCAAAGGCCAATACAGCCACTTCATTTATGATTAAAATATCTTAAAATGTAATACATGTATATATTTTTTATTCTGGGATGGTTTTATGACATCATATATCAACATAGTGCAAAATGATATTAAAATTATGTATAGAAGTCACTGCTTTGTTATGAGAAAGAATGTCCAGAAAAATGATTTTTAATGATGTCATTCGGAGTAACCAATATAAAGGGACCATTTTGGATGAAGTCATGCGTTTAATATCATGTGAGTGAATGTGACATCATTCAGAAAGTTACTAACTCTCTCAACTATTTGAAAAATTCATGTTTTCACTTGCTTATACGCATATCCGGAAACATCAGGTCATTCGGAACAACCGCTATAAAACATGGAAAATGTAATATTTTAAAAACTTGTACTAAATATAATATGTTTGTTTGATTGTACTTTTGCTAGCTAGCTAGCTAACGATCTAACTAGCTAGCTAACTGGATATCAGCCTGTTAGCATTGTTTGAAAATATTGCCATTCAGTAAAACCAAAAGTGTCATTCGGTAAAACCCAAAATTTTGGTTAAACCGAATTACTTTTTTGGTGACAAATTTGTCCATCTTGTTAAAAATGACAAAAGCAGTGTTAATTCATTACAAAACCACATAATCTCATTGTTCACACTTAATAAAACTTAAAAATGAGTTATATCTCCATTAGTTTTTTTTTTACACTTTTAAAAACCTTATTCGTCAATGACCAATATACAATTGTATAATGTATAACTTTGAATTGACTTTTGTATATTGATTTACTGATACTATAATAAAGATGGACATAAAAAAAAAATATATAATCACATAAAGACTCACAAAAATCACAAAAAGACTCCCCATGCAGGATACAACCAACAAGTCTTTTAAAAATATGACAACAAGTGCTTAAAGACGGCCTGACATGTGCCACTATGTCGTTCATCTAATCAAACCAGCTCACACACCCCCATAATCTTCTAATGCAACTATTTCTAGCAACATTCCCAGCTAGTGCACGTTTGATATAATCTGACTTGTCGAACCGGCCCTGCCGCTATGACAAATGCTGATGTCTTACCTGCGTGTTTCTGAGAGCCACGTCTCACCGGTGTCTGGCCTGCATTCCCAGTCTGCGTCAGAAACGAGAAATTGTCAGCCAAATATGAATTAGTCCTTTTGAGCAGGATAAAGCTCACACTCTTTTCATGTAGGAAGAATCAAGTCACCGTTTTTAGTGTTCCTCTCCTCTAATGGAAACCTCTGAGTCAATCTCTTTTAATAAGCCCAAAGTAACAGGAAGAAAATACAGCCATGTATAGACCACAGTTAGCTGTCTTGTGTCATCACGGACAGGATCAAGGCATTAAAAACAGATTTAGAACCTCCAGTCTGTTCTACCTTAAAACAAATTAAGCTATTTGTAAACTAAAATGAATGTCCTTGTTAAATCGGTTTTGCAATGTTGACAAAAGGGAGACTCCCATTCTCTAACAGCACACAAATGGGCCAATCATGAGAACATTTCTCTGTCCCACACTCACATGAAGAGTATCCGCTGGGATCACCATGACGAAGTTATCAGGAAAAAAGCCCCTGTGTCCGTTCAGTTCCCCCTCCCACCAGCCATCGTCCTCGGTGGCCTTCAGGGAAAAGAAAAAGAAAATAAAAACACAAAGCTGACTCACTGCCCAGGAAAAGATGCTAACTTGTATATGGGGTATAAACAAACAAATGAGGATGCTGTCAGTTATGAAAAAACATATATCATTCCACTCTATTTTTGTTTCATATACACTACCTAGAAAAGTTTGGGTTAAACAAGATATTTTTTTTAATAAATTAATATTTTTATTCAAAAATAAAATGCAAAATTATTAAGCAGCACCAAGTTAGAATGATTTCTGAAGGATCATGTGACACTGAAGACTGGAGTAATGGCTGGTGAAAATTCAGTTTTGCCATCACAGGAATAAATTACATTTTAAAATATATCCAAATAAAATATTTCCAGAAAAAGTTATTTTATTGTATTTTGTAAGTTATTTAATTGTAAAAATATGTCACAAGTTTTACTGTATTTTTGATCTAATAAATGTAGCCTTGGTGAACATAAGAGACTTTTCAAAACATCTTACTGACCCCAAACTCCAAGAATTTCATGTTTGATTTTTTTTGGGTAAATAGTCATGTAATAATTGAGATATTGTTCAGCCATGTGGTCTTATGCGGTCAAAATGCACCCCTTCAGAATAATACCAGACACAATGATACATTTTGTTTTGGCATACTGATCACCTTGTCAGGGTTTATTATTTTGCTGCAATGACCAGCTGACTGTACATACTGTGTGCCGTATAAATAGAAAGTATTCGGTCAGTCACCAATGACACACCTTGTTAATAACTGTTATGACGTCTCCCTTCTTCAGGTTCAACTCGTCTTCGGCAACAGCCGTGTAGTCGAACATCACCCGACAACATTCTTTTACTGTGGAGGAAATAAATATGCATTCAGTGACCTAAAATGTACTGGCATTGTAATAAACTTATTAGCAAGTTTTCCTTAAAGGATTTGTTCTGGCAGGTTTGGTGGGTGAATATGAAAGCACATGTTTAAAGCACCGCCTTTTGGTATGAAGCCCTTAGGGAAGTCCTTTAAGAATAGATCTTTTCATTCACTGATGACTGCATTAGCATTGTCTTAAGACTCTATGTGTTTTCTTTGTCACTGTCTAGAATAGGAATAGTGTTACTCGGTTCTCTTCAAGTTGAAGAATACAACCTCAAGAACCAGATAAACAACATTCAATTATTTAACAAATGTCAACTGTATGGTATGACATGATTTTAGACTTCTTACTGCCTGATGTTTTTCTTCGTAAACTTGTTCTCTGTTGTACTTTTCCCTGTAAATAATAAAAAGTACATAAATAAAAATGAATAAAAGAAGTATATAATATATGTAAATATAATATATAATATAATAATATTCACCTCTTTATTGAAGACAGCTTCCGAGAGTTTAGGCCTGGCTTTGGCTTCAGTTATCTTGCCATCTGCAGAACATTAACAGGGTTCAGAAGACAGTAGCGAACATAGAGGCCATTCACACAGAACACGTTTTGTGTGAACAGTAGAACGTTTTTTTAAAAGTCAAACTTCTTTTAACTTGAGCGCCAGGTTTTTGGAACGCAGTTACATGCGCAAGATGCTGCAAAAGATGCAAGATGTGAGCGCAAGAGTCAAACACATTCGTCTAGCGCATGTTTACACAGAACAGCAATGGAAAAGTGGAATGGAAACCTATACACTGCCCTCCACTATATCCCCTTTTCAGGACACTACAACGTTTAGAACCAATAGCTTAGCAGATGTTTGCGATAATTCAACCGTTTAATTGCTTCCCGCAGTGATAAGATATTTTCAGCATTTAGTCATTGGGCTGATAAATTTTGGACTCTGCTATTACCATTTATCAACCAGAGCTGTTCCGGTAAAAATTAAGAAACCATTGTGATGCTGGGCAACAAGAATAAAATAGGAGACATTAGTCAAACCTTGGCTTAGGCTAACCAAAATCCAACCAAAACCAATAAAAATCTGATATGTCTGACAGAAACACTCTTCAGGAAGCATGTGTGGATTTTTTCTGTCCACAAAAAGACTTCTTGAGCCTATACTGCAAGATCCAAATACTGGTTTGTCACAGAAATATGGTGGCCAAGTAACAGTTTGCTGTCTTTGCCCCAAAAATGATGGAGGGTACTGTATCAGATGTAGCTAAAAGATGATGCTCATTATGTGAAAGTTTTAGTGTACAAGCTTACCTTTTAAAGGGACAAAGATTTCCCTCGCAAAATTTGACGGGAAGGCTCCTATTTGGTTATTTTTCTTTCCCATCCACCACCCATCTTCAATCTGCCAGACAAAACAGATTCATTTGTATTAAAAAAAGAAACATGACATTGTTTCAAATATAAAAATGTTTAGAAGCATAAACATTTCCAAACATTATATATATTATATGTATTAGACATTAAAAAAACATTGTACTAACCCCAAACATTTTAACAGTAATGTAATTTCAACTGAAATTAATATTTCATTGATTTCACATATATTTACTTGTTTGTTAAGTAGTACAAAATGTACTACTGTAAGACATCCAAACACTTTCAGGATGATACAATATATTTTTATGTAGGTGCTCTGATCACATTGTCAGGGTTTATAATTTATGACAGCTGACTGTGTTTACGTACAAATCAATGAGGTAACATTTCATTTATGTCCTTTCATATATGTCATGCAATTGAGATGACTTGGAAAAAGTGTTCAAATTAACCTGAATTCTCCCTATATATATGGATAGGAGCAGTGTGAATATTCTACTTCAAGAAAAATAATACACATTTGAAAAGACTTGAGGGTGAGTAAACTGTTTATTATTATTTTGGTGAAATATTCCTTTAACGTTCACATAGATGATGAGACTACCACTTCAGCAAGTGTGTAAGTAAACGTACTATACGAAACTTTCCACGTAAAAACAATTTAGCATCATTAAAGTTTTGCTTTTATAGAAATGTGGGGTTTATACCTCTCTGAGAATCTCGATGGTCTCCCCGACAACCAGCTCCAGCTCGTCCTCATGCAGGGGAGCGTAGGGGAAAGTCACCTCGCATTTCCTCGTCTGCACCTTTGGTTTCTTCGCTGGAGCATTGAAGTAAGTGGAAAACATATGAAACATGTCAGCACGTTCAGATGTTCAAACTGAACTGAACTAGACTGCAAAAAGCACTTCTAGCTTTCACTTTTACAAGTAGCTACTTCACTTTTATGACAAGCACTGTTTTATGGAGGATATAGGGCAGTCCTAGCCTATGGATTTTGGTGGGTATAATTTGAGACCGGATGTGGAGGCACAAACCTTTCATTAGCCTACTTATTTTAGTCTGCCATGTTGAAATGCTTTGGACAACTTCAGACACGCTTGTGGAACTAGATTCGGATATAAAAGTTTTTTAATGTGCCATTGAAAAACTCGTTTATCTATCATTTATCTATTACAGATTTATTTTGAAGGAACGTCTCTATTACTGTTGGGGACTTTGATTTATCCAAGCTGAAGTTCATTAAAAAGATTCGTTCAGATAATCCCACCTTCTGCAGTTACTCCAGACCGATCGGCGTATGACAAGTACCGCGAGAGCGATTGGAGAGCATAGGACTCCTTTTGAATCTCTCTCGCGGGATTCATGCTCTGTGTTGCTAATAAACTGGATGTAATTTAAGTTCTCGCTTATATGAAAATAAACTTGATGAACAAGACACCCAAAGTATTTGTTATTTATTTAATTTAATCCAAAAGACGTGTTTTCCCTCAATTTTATCTTTAATATAGACATATTTTAAAAACATTTTAATGACAACAATCACATATCCCATAGAGCAGGGGTCTCCAAACTCGGTCCTAGAGGGCCACTGTCCTGCAGAGGTTAGCTCCAACCCCAATTAAATACATCCGAACCAGCTAATCAAGGTCTAATTACTAGAAACTTCCAGGAAGGTGTTTTGAGGCAAGTTGGAGCTAAACCAAAGCCACTGGAAGACAAGCCTGCAACCTTTAGCAAAAAAAGCATAACGGCTAATGCTAACGCTCTGCCTCTGGCGGTATGCAGGGAAGGAGACCAGAGGCTGTTTTTTGAATGGATGTCAATGGATGAGAGGCTTCACTACGCTGATTGAACAGCTTTTGTGGGGACATAGCTAATCATTTAATTAATCGACAGCCTGTTTGTTAATCTTCAGCATGTTTTACATTAAACAATACTTTCATTGGGAACTATATAGATTTTAGCTTGATAAAAGTGTATTTTTTGTAAGAGAAGGCAGACTAGGGAATGTTGCGACAGGTAGGACTCATTTACGGCATTACAAACAGCAAATGTGCCGCATTACTGTTTAACAGTAAGAACAATAGATGTTGTGTCAAAGCCACTGGAAGGCAAGCCTGCAACCTTTAGCCAAAAAAGCGTAACGGCTAACGCTAACGCTCCTGCTCTGACGGTACGCATAGGCAGTGTGCAGGGAAGGAGTTTTGAATGGCAGGCACTGATGTCAGTGCCATTACACAATAGGCTGAGAGGTACCGCATGTGATTAAGTTAGCCGTTACGCTTTCTCCAATGGTAAGAGACCCTCTCATCTCCCTATAACATACAATCTCTGGCTAAACTCTGCAGGACAGTGGCCCTCCAGGACCAAGTTTGGAGACCCCTGCCATAGAGAGATGACACTGTATGGGAGTTTGGGAATATTCACACAATTTATACACATTAAAACATGATTTCACAGCTTCAAAATCAAACATTTTAAAAGAGAACAGTACATCATGGTTGTTTAAACCAATAAGCATTAAGCTGTGTCATCAGCAAGTCATTTCCCATCGTGCTTTTAATCAGGCTCGAGATGAGCAGATAGGCTTGTTCGAGATGCATCAGGGTTGCGCAAACCTTGGTGTATGACATCAAAGTACCGCGAGAGCGATTGGAGAGCATAGGACTCCTTATGCTTTTGAATCACTCTCGCGGCACGTTGATGTCATACGCCAATCGGTCTGTGCAGCGCCAATGTATCTTGAACAAGCCTAAGCCTAAAATCTGCACAGAACCGATCACCGGTGATCATTGCGAAATGCATGCCGGCTAGAAATAAAGTATTACGACATGGTGTGAACACAGCAAAAGTCACACGCTTCAAATGGGACTTGCAAATGATTGATTCGTTCACTTTTTTACAATTAATTCATAAATACCACCATGGTAGGTTTTTATGTTTATCTTATTTGGTAGGTTTTATAATGGAGACTTACATTTCCTCATGCTTCTTGGCTCTCTGTTGCTGTCCCCTATTAAGTAAACAGGCACTTCCTGTGGGTAGAGAAGAGCCATTTTGAAAATGACCAGTATAGGAACTAGGGGAGCCATGTCAAGACGTAAACATGGCAATTGAAAGAGTGCTCTAACAGATCCAGACCTTGACAAAGTTGCCAGGGAACATGCCTCTCTTTCCTCTCAGATCTCCCTCCAGCCATCCTTCTTCTTTGGCCTTTGAGACGTTCTTTACCACATCTCCTACACACACCGTTAACTCGTCTGGCATCGTCGCCTCAAAGTCTAGAAGCACAAGCACCTCTAAAATGGACAAAAGAAAGGTAAACCCATTAGGGGTTTGTAAATTGGAGTGTTTTATTAAATATTTCAGCTTGCCCACAAGTATCTAAAACACGTTTTAACATTTTTATCCATTCCACAGATTTTCCCTTGAAATCAATGCAGATTTCATCAGGGCCAGATAAGATGTTATTCAGTTGCACTTTGTGAATCACCAGTAAGCCTTATTTTTTATGAAATACTTACCCTAAAGATACATGTTTCTAATTATGTGATAGGCATGAAAAAACATAGAGAAAGAGATAGAAGTGGTAAGATTAATGTGCCTCTCAAGACAGCCATGAACAATGTGTTTCAACAGGCCTACAGGTATGCGAGTTGAACCTTAGTAACTTGAAATCAAGAATGCTTATCAGTACAAAGAGCACTGTGCATGATTCACAGTGGAATTGCATACATTTGATTTCCAAGAAGAAACCCTTTGATTGTATGATTCACCCTTTTATTGAATGATCTAAATGTCAAGTCTCAATGACGGGTAGTTTATGGAAACTCATAAAACAGTGTTAAAATGAGATTAGTGTCTACACATTTGATGACATAAACTGCCATCTCAAGTTTATTTACCAAATATGGAGGGTCGATAAAGACTTAATGTCTGAAATATATATATTTTTTTCTTCATGTATTACAGGGTGACATGAAAATACATGCACTTATTTTGTACATACATCCATACATAAAATGTTAGTAATAATATTAAAATATTAAATATACCCTACGAAAAGCAGCTCATTCTAAATCATGTCACTTATTTATAACTTACTGCAAACGTATCAAAATTATAGTACACTTATAATACTACATTTCCCATGAATGTAGGCTACCGTAAACATAACCCAAATATCACAAACACTACAACTTGCCAAATCATAACAAGACATTATTTTGAATCGAGGCTTAAAAACTCACCCATGGCTCCTTTAAAGCTTTGCTCAGAGCACCAAATCAGACAATGTAGATTCTGTTCGGTTCTCAAAGTGTCATGGAATCCCTGTGAATTACTCAATCCAAAGACAGCAAAGGCTTTCTCGGACCTCCTCCTTCCTAGTCAAACATTAGCATTGTTGAAAAGAAAAAAAAAAATTCCCACCTAGTCAAGACATGTTATACCCTGAGAGAGCGAGATAGAGAGAGAGAGAGAGAGAGAGTATAACAGGTGAGACAGGTTTATGTTGGTATGAGCCTCTTGGTGTCATGTGTCACAGCAAAAATTACAGTAGGTGTTCTCACTTGGAAGGAATTCAAGGAAAACCTGATGTTTAAATATAACTGTGATTTTATATGAGTGTAATCTTTGTAATAAGAGTGTGTTGACATTTTTTTTATTGCACTTTTATTGAGTAGATAGCAGATATATGATTGTACTGAATTAATGGAATTATGATTTCCTTGGTCTGAAAAAAAAAACCTACTTAAACAAAAAACACTCAATGCAAAATTGTTGATTTTTTTTTTATTCTTTCTGATTGTGAGTATATAAATGCAAGTCAAATGTATATATCAGACACAGTGCAAATCAGAACCCAGACAACTAAAATCTAACGTTGAGTATGAATGTAAATTATTCACGTCGCCCCATAATATTTTTTACTTTAACTCTTCAAAAACAAATTCCCCAAAACTTAGATATTTTAATAAAAAGGTTTAAGTTCCAAATTGATTACTCCATCTAAAGAAGGTGCTTAGCCAATAGAAAAAAAAAGGCATACAATTTGAAGATAAGACACATTAGAAAACCCATAATAAAATATGCACACAAATATTGTCAAAACCTTGCACCTGATAAATCAAAAATTTGCTAACAGTCTTTAAAATACAAGTATTTTTTGCTTTTTTTGTATGATGTTTGTCCAGTTTTAAAGTTGACAACTTTGACTAGCAGTTGGATGAATGTAAATCTTTTTTTCCCCACATGTCATTCACTGGGACATGTTTACCTGCTGTAGTTTGGTCCCATAGAGAGACTGGGTCGTTCATATAAGTCATTAAATTATGATCTTTGTTTCAATAGGCAGACACACAAGGGTCTCAAAGAGTTTCATTTAAGCCCACAAAATGTCAATATGTACATCTATATATTTTTTTAACAGCAACAATGTCCTTTCTTAAGGCAAAAACAGAGAACATAACTAGCTATAGTTCTATACTGGCATTCTACACTTTAGGCACTATGGCACATCTTAAGTCGGGTTCACACTGTACGATTTTGGCCACGATTTGGCAGTCTGAGACAAATTTTGTGAATTCTAAACAATTCTTCAGCTCTTAGGTCAAAATCTGAAGTCTTAAATTGTTATTTTGACATGTTCTCCAACAAATTAGAAATTCTGGCAGTGTCAAAAGTGTTGAAGCACAGTCATGTAGTATGACTTCCCCTTCGACAACCATCAAATCAAAAACCAATAGGAGCACCAAACCTGATGAGGCAATTAATGAGACAACGACCACCACTTGCTCCACACACATCGTCTTTGTTTTTTTCTCAGTTTTCTTTTCAAAAGAAGCCATGATCAAAATTAACGCTAGAAATAGTTTTTGTTTGCTAGCCCCCCATTTCTGTCCCGCATGGAAATGTAGCTCACGTCACTGAACGTGTCACGGATTGACGAGGTAAAACTCCGGATGAGTCTTCTTGTGTGCGTCCATTTTTAACGCATCTTGACTGCCGTACAGTCTGACATTTATGACAACTGAAATCCCACAGTTTGACATGGCTTACAGCAAGGAACATATTCAAACAGTCTGAAAGGCACCAGTCATAAAGGACTATTATAAATCTTACAGTGTGCACCCGGCTTTAGGCACATACCGAACTAGTGGTCGACTAAAACAGTTTTTTTTTGATTGCCGATATAAACATCTAGAAAGTAGTGTCCGATGACTGATATATATGGTCATCAGACGATATAATGAATTGTACTGTATTTGTAACATTAAATCATAATTCACACACACACACAAAAAATGAAATTTCTTACTGTCCATAGACAAAGCTGTCAGTAGAATTTTGAAAAACATCCGTTAATTAAGTTCATATGGTTATAATAGCCTCAAAATGGCCAAGTATCTAGCCTATATATTGGTCTATCACTACTTCAAAACTTGCATACTATATTCTGTGTATTTTATGTTTGCATGTTTCAAAAGTCTTGTGCAATAAAAGAGAGGATTCGCAATAAAAGAGAGGATTCGCAGTAGAGTAAATCTCTGATTCTTCCAGAGATTTAGGGATAGAAAATAAATGTGAAGTTGGAGCAGGTGCTTTTAACAGTGTCTGTCATGATTAGATGAACATGCTGCAATAAAAATTTCATTTAAACTCCATAATATGTGTTTTTCTATGAAGGTGTGCTAATTTGCATGTACAAAAAAACAACATAATCACCACCAAGTTGACACAACCATCAAGAAAATAGGAAATAAAAAAGCAATACAATAAAAAAGCCTCTTTCCTATCAAAAAGATTTGGATGCATAAGGATGCAGATATTATATCCGTTCTTGACAGTGTGAAGGTCGGCAAGTCTTATCCCAGGGTTTAAAGCATGATCTCCTTGTTCTCAAAGGTCCTGTCAGAAAGTCTTCACTGCTCCATTATCACTGGTCCTGTTCTACATCATCTCCTTGCTGTTCGCCCTCATCATCAGTGGCATGGAATTTATCATGGGCCCATTTAGGGCTCGTATTATTGGTGGTGTTGGTATTTGTGGCCCTTCGGAGGATGAAACGTCCCTTTGTGCGAACAATGTTACCGCGGCCACACCCCCGTGTGTTCATCAGCTTTCTCTCACCTTCACCGTCTCTTTCACTGTGCTGCAAAGACAGAGTATATGGACTTCAATTTTATAACATATATAGTTGCATACCTTGTTGGAGACTTAGTATATAATGAAAACATATATCTAATCTGCCTACAACCTAACTGATTAATATAAATAAAAGTTTTGGAAAGATTACTCAGTCTAAGCATAATCACCCGTGTTATGTTTGATTGTACATTGTCATAATATTAAATGTACAGACTGAATGTATCAGATAGGATGCATGGAGCATAACCTATGTTTGTTGTTCTTGATTTGCATATTATATACAAAGATCACAACATACTAGAAAGTATTTCTTGTTCTTGGGAGTGTATTCTTGATCCCAGTCTTCATTCTTTGCTGACATGTTCATCTGTGAATCACCGTTGCTGTTTCCATGGAAATTTCCTCGGTTCCAACTTCTACCACGTATGCTAAGCTGCTAAAAAATAGCAAACGGTAACCGTAACTATTAAAGCAATAAGCAAATATCTTAGTTCTTCAATACCACTCAACTTACAAAGCCTCCTCGTCCCCTTCCTCTCTCCGCAGGCTCTCCATACTCTCGAAACCCCATCTGGACTCTGGATAAGCCTTCTGGCTTCATCTCAGCCTCTTCTTCATGGCAAACAGAGGAAGATGAGGAAGTTGACTGAGAACGCTCCCGTTTCTTCTTGCTTTTCCTTAGGAATGATAAAACATTTGATTCAGACATTGTTGATCAATGTAAAGAGGTCTCAAAATTCGACTATATATAACACTTGTTGTCCATCATGTTTCTTGAACATGTTCAGCATGACTTTATCAGGTAATTTGCTTGTCCGCTAACCAAAAACTCATCTTTACTTGTACCTGAAGTCAAAGGAAATCAGGCCATTTTCAAGCTCTTGACAGAATTTATTCAGCATATTCAAATGATCCGACTGACCATGAAGACATA